>NW_024044917.1:0-169102 GCF_015852505.1 Tachyglossus aculeatus | reverse complement strand
ATAGTAAGCGCTTAACAAATACCATAATAATAATAATAATAATAATTTACTACTAGTTCTACTTCTAGCACTAGTTGGGAGAGGCGGTTAAGCAGCAGAGATTCCCTTGGTACTCAAGGCCAGCTCGATTCTGAGTAAACCAGAGGTTCTTTTATACAGTACAGCACCTAATTTAATCAAAGCACGATACAGGATAAATACATCAGGAAGGGCAGGAACATCCCATGGGATGGGCGTATATACTTTGTTCTCGAGGTGATTAAACCCCACCCAACCTCACTAAATGAGTAGTTTCATCTTGTTTTCAGCTATCCCTTTCGGAAGACCTAAAGAACAAAGTGAAGATGTGTTGCGAACTGGATTGTCATGGTAACCAGAAACGATCAAGCAGACCTATAGCTGAATCCGTTTAGAGAGAAGGGGGCAAATGCAAGCTCGTGACAATCATTTTTTTCCCATTACAAGTTGGGTGAAGATTTGGGGAGCAGATAGGAAATTACATGCAAAGACTCCAGGCCTGGGAGTCAGGAAGACCTGGGTTCTAATTCCAGCCTCGCCACTTGTCTGTTGTGTGACCCTGGGCAAGTCACTTCACTTATCTGGGCCTCAGTTACTTCATCCGTCAAATGGGGATTAAAACTGGGAACCCCAAGTGGGACATGGATTATATCCAACTTGATTAGCTGGTCCTTACCCCAGCGCTTAGTAAAGAACCCGGCACATAGTGAGTGCTTTACAAATGTCATTAAAAAAATCACGCCCAAGAAATGCCTGGGAAATCGGCTCTAGGGAGAGGAGGTAATTGAGGTGGAAAGGGGACGGGGTGTGAGTTTAGGGGACACCCCGCTGGATGATTTCAGATTCCTTAACAAAGTAGTTGGTGAATGAGGGTAGGAGAGAATTTGAGGTGTGAGATGGTCCAAAGATAACTCTCCTTTTGGACAGAGATTGTATCTACAAATCAATTAATGCAATATCTTGAGCGCCCATTAATGTGCGGAGCACTGTAGTAAGAGCTTGGTAGAGTACAATCGTCATCATCAATGGTATCTATTGAGCGCTTACTGTGTGCAGAGCCCTGTACTAAGAACTTGGGAGAGTGGAATCATCATCATTAATAATATTTATTGAGTGCTTACTCTGTGTAGAGCACTGAACTAAGAGCTTGGTAGAGTATAATCATCATCATGAGTAGTATTTATTGAGAGTTTACTCTATGCAGAGCACTGTAATAAGTACTTAAGCTCGTTACTGTTATATTGTGCTCTCCCAAGCGCTTAGTACAGTGCTTTACATACAGTAAGTCCTCAATAAATACGATCGAATGAACACAATACAACAGAGTTGGTAGAAACACTCCCTCCTCATAATGACCTTACAGTCTAGAAGAGGAAATAGACACTAATATATAAGTCTACCAACTCTGTCGTTCTGTATTCTTCCAAGCGCCTAGCGCAGCGGCTGCCTCCTGGTTCCCTGGGATGCTATTTGAATCAATGTACACAGCCGGGACATTCTCCGTAAGCTTCTGCGGACTCCACGGGGTCCAGAAATTCTTCTATGATGTTCACTCCCTCCTGAAGTTCTCTGGTTCTGGGACGCACGTTGTCATTGATACCAGTGCCACCATTGGTACTACTTTTGGTTACATCTCTTTCGTCTCCATCGTGGTCTCGTGCGCATGCATCTTCCGGGCCCTGCTGAGGATGCCGGCCGCCTAGAGCCGAGCAAAAGCCGTCTCCTCCTGTCTGCCCCACCTTGTCGTGGTCACCATCTTCCTCTGTACAGCAGCCATCTCCTAGCTCAAGCCCATGTCAGACTCCTCCTTAGCTCTGGACGTGCTGGTGTCCATGTTCTATGCCGTGGTGCCCCCCGCCTTGAACCCACTCATCTACAGCCTGAGGAACCGGGAAATGAAGAGTGCCCTGGGGATGCTTTTTTGGGTGCGTCCATTCCTTCAGAACAAAAGCCGCCTCTCTTTTCTCTGACATCAGCCCCCCGGAATGTCTCCTAGCCCAGGGGCCCTTGCCAGCAGCAGTGGGTAGCAGCAAGGAAGAGATTCATCAATAATTTCTAAGATCAATGCTCCGGACTCATTCACTTTCTACCTTCAATCAATCAATCAATCAATCAATCGTATTTATTGAGTGCTTACTGTGCGCAGAGCACTGTACTAAGCGCTTGGGAAGTACAAGCTGGAAACATATAGGGACAGTCCCTACTCATCAGTGGGCTCACAGTCAAGAAGGGGGAGACAGAGAACAAAACCAAACATACTAACAAAATAAAATAAATAGAATATATAGGTACAAGTAAAATAAATAAATAAATAGAGTAATAAATATGTACAATCATATATACATATATGCAGGTGCTGTGGGGAAGGGAAGGAGGTAAGATGCGGGGGTTGAAGAGGGGGACGAGGGGGAGAGGAAGGAAGGGGCTCAGTCTGGGAAGGCCTCTTGGAGGAGATGAGCTCTCAGTAGGGCCTTGAAGGGAGGAAGAGAGCTAGCTTGGCGGATGGCCAGAGGGAGAGCATTCCAGGCCCGGGGGAGGAAGTGGGCCGGGGGTCGATGGCGGGACATCCTGGCTGAGTAGGTGCGAATGAGGTTGTCGTTAATGTAACTTGGTGATAACAAGGGCCTTTTTCCCGGGGTGGTGGGGGGAGGAGGGAATCAGTCAGGACCGGACCGGGAAGGGGGGTTGGGGGGCACTATAAGGAAGGTCGCTTAAGTGGGTGGGGGTGGAAGCAGAGGGCGTCTATGGCGGCGCTCGGAGGAGAGGAGCCTTCCGGGAGCAGCGGGAGCCACGCGGTGTGATGGCGGGCGGGCGGGCGGGCCTCTCGGGAACGGAGTCCCGGGCGTCTATGGCGGGCATCTCTGGCGCTCTGAGGACAGGATCCTTCCGAGAGCAGCGGGGTCCATGTGGTACCTTCCCTGATGACCACGTTTCCCTCTCCCCTCCCGGCTCAACTCCCCTCCTGGATTCCAGCCTTCTCTCTGACTCGGGTGGTCAGCTGTAGTTTTATACCGGACAGCCCCGTTTCAATACTACTACTATTACTATAACTAAAAACAGTATTTATTAAGAGCTTACTGTGTGCCAAACATTGTACTAGGCACCGGAGTAGATATAAGGTAATCGGGTTGGACACAGTCCCTGTCCCACAGTCTCTGTCCCACAAAAGGCTCACAGTACAAATAGCCTCCTGGAAAAGTAATGGGCCTGGAAAGTCAGAGGACCTGGGTTCGAATCCCAGTTATGCCACTTGCTTGCTGTGTGACCTAGGCAAGTGACCTCACTTCTCTGTGCCTATGTTTCTTGAACTGCAAAATGGGGACTCAGTACCCGTTCTCCCTCCAACTTGGACGGTGAACCCCAAATGGGACAGAGACCTTGTCTGACTTGATCAACAGTGCTTGACACAAAGTAAATGTTTCACAAATACTATAATTATTATTATAATAAGTAGGAGGGAATAGGATTTCATCCCAATTTTACAGATGAAGAAACGGAGGCACAGAGAAGATATGTGATTTGCTCAAAGTGATGCAGTAGAAAAGGGGACAAGAGGGGATTACGTCCTCAGGGTTGCAAGTCTGTGTTCTAACAGCTAGGCTGCGCTATTTCCAGTTGGTTTGCCAAGATCCGCCCTTTCCTCTCCATCCAAACTGCTACCCTGCTCGTTCAAGCTCCCATCCTATCCCGTCATGACTACTGCATCAGCCTCCTCTCTGATCTCCCATCCTCGTGTCTATCCCCACTTCAATCCATACTTCACGCCGCTGCCCGGATTGTCTTTGTCCAGAAACGCTCTGGGCATGTTACTCCCCTCCTCAAAAATCTCTAGTGGCTACCAATCAGTCTGCGCATCAGGCAGAAACTCCTCACTCTCAGTTTCAAGGTTCTCCATCACCTCGCCCCCTCCTACCTCACCTCCCTTCTTTCCTTCTACAGCCCAGGGAGCCCGCACCCTCCGCTCCTCTGCCGCTAATCTCCTCAACGTGCCTCGTTCTCGCCTGTCCCGCCGTCGGCCCCCGGCCCACTTCATCCCCCTGGCCTGGAATGCCCTCCCTCTGCCCATCCGCCAAGCTAGCTCTCTACCTCCCTTGAAGGCCCTACTGAGAGCTCACCTCCTCCAGGAGGCTTTCCCAGACTGAGCCCCCTCCTTCCTCTCCCCCTCGTCCCCCTCTCCATCCCCCCATCTTACCTTATTCCCTTCCCCACAGCACCTGTATATATATATATATATATATATATATATATATATATATATATATATATATATATATATATATGTTTGTACATATTGCATTGTACATATTTATTACTCTATTTATTTATTTTACTTTACAAATCTGTTCTATGTATTTTGTTTTGTTAATATGTTTGGTTTTGTTCTCTGTCTACCCCTTCTAGACTGTAAGCACACTGTTGGGTAGGGACTGTCTCTATATGTTGCCAACTTGTACTTCCCAAGCTCTTAGTACAGTGCTCTGCACTTAGTAAGCGCTCAATAAATACGAATGCTTGATTGATTGATTGGCTGGTCCCCTGTCCGGTACAAATTCCTCTCTCAGTGACTTTATGTGTTGTAACTTTAGTTTCAGTTCACAAATGTCCTTTGTTTCATGCCCTCTATTCCCATTCCTCTGCCTCACAAGTGGCATCGTGCTCCCGGGAGTAGAGAGGGAAATGCAGTGGTCTTGGAAAATTGCCGTTAGGAATCCCCTACCATTTAGAGAACTTGCAAAATTTATAAAATGGGGATTGAACCTGTGAGCCCCATGTGGGACAGGGACTGCGCCTGAGTGCTTAGTACAGAGCCGGGCACATAGTAAGCGCTTAACAAATGTCATTATTATTATTATTGTACCTGCCCCAGAGCTTAGAACAATGCCCGACACACAGTAAGAGCCCAACAAATACCATAGTTGTCATTAGTGGCACAGTCTGAGCCCTGCTGAACTTCGGGAATGATGTCACCGATGGGGTACGGGGTCTCCCAGGTAACGAGGTCTCTCGGGCCGAGCCCAGGGCTGGTCCTCCCTGGGGACCCCCTCCCCACAACCATCATCCGGAAACAGTGGATGCCTTCTTTGAGGGGACACTGAAGTCATCAGAGGACCACTGAGTCCCGATTATGTCACAGAGCCTTTCCCATCACTGCTACAAATGCTCAAGAGGGAAAGAGGACAGAGACTGAGCATCCAGACTTCTGCAGTCACTGTCTTCGTTACTGAACGGCTCCGGTGAGTCTGAGTCTGGTTGGGGCTGAGGCGGGTGATTGCGATGAGAAAACACCTCTTGCCAGGTTCCTCATGCTGCTTGTTATAATTATAATATTAATAATTGTGTTATTTGCTAGGTGCTTCCTATGTGCCAGGAACCGTACTGAGCTCTGGAGTAGACGAAAGCAAATTGGGCTGGACGCTGTCCATGTTCCACATAGAAAAACAGCGTGGCTTAGTGGAAATGGCATGGGCCTGTGAGTCAGAGGAGGTGGGTTCTAATCCTGCTCCGCCATTTGCTTGCTGTGTTACCTTGGGCAAGTCACTTCATTTCTCTGGGCCTCAGTTGCCTCATCTGTAAATTGGGGATTAAAACTGTGAGCCCCACGTGGGACAACTTGATTACCTTGTAACTACCGCAATGCTTAGAATAGTGCTCAGCACAAAGTAAGTGCTTAACAAATATCATCATTATCATGAGAAAGTCCCAAATCCCTATTTCATAGTAGAGATCTTTCAGAGTTCTTTGAGGAAATTAATCCCCTCTCTGTGCCTCTTCAGACAACCTGCAGATTCTCCAAGAAAATGGCCAGTCTCACAGTTGTGACAGAATTCCTGCTCCTGGGATTCTCGGAGGTCCGGGACCTTCAGCTTGTCCGCGCCGCACTGTTTCTCCTGGTCTACTTGGCGGCCGAGATGAGGAATCCCCTCATCGTCACCGTCACCACCCTCTACCGGCGCCTCCACACTCCCAGGTACTTCTTCCTCAGACACCTGTTCATCCTAAACCTCTGCCTCATCTCTGTCACCGTCCCCCAGTCCATCAACAATTCTCTGGCAAACCAACGTTCGATTTGTTATTGGGGTTTTGTGGTTCAAGTTTTTCTGATGGTCCTGTTTGCCGGCTCAGAGCTGCTTGTCCTCACAGCGATGTCCTATGACAGCTACGTGCCCATCTGCCTCCCCCTGCGCTATGAGGTAATAGCCGGCCAAGTGGCCTGCGTAAAACCAGCTGCAATCTCATGGCTCAGCACGGGGCTGAATAGGGCAATGTACACATCAGGGACGTTCTCCATAGGCTTCTGCAGACTCCACGAGGTCCAGTAGTTCTTCTGTGATGTCCACTCCCTGCTGAAGGTCTCTGGTTCTGGGACACACGTTGTCACAGACACCAGTGTCACCGTTGGTGCCAATTTTTGTTTCATCTCTTTAGTCTCCATTGTTGTCTTGTACGCGCGCATCTTCCGGGCCGTGCTTTGGATGCCGTCTTCCAAGGGCTGGGCCAAAGCCTTCTCCACTTGCCTGCCTCACCTCATAGTCGTCACCATCTTAATCTCTATGGTCACCATTGCCTACCTCAAGCCCGTGTAAGACTCCGCCTCAATCCTGGACCTCCAGGTTTCCATGTTCGGCACCAGGGTGACCCCGCCCTGAACACCCTCATCTAACAGCCTGAGGAACCGGGACATGAAGGCCGCCCTGGGGAGGGTCCTGCGGGGGCATCCATTCGTCCAGGATAAAAGTCCTCTCTCTATCTGCCCTGCCAGCAGCCCCTGAGATGTTTCCTAGCCCTGCACTGATCTCCCTCCGTCCCTTCGCTCTCTCCTTGCCCTTCACTTACCTCCCATCTTCCACACACTTCCCTGACCACTATGGTCATTCTTTTATTTTTTATGGTATTGTTAAGAACTTACTAGGTACCGGACACTTTTCTGATGCTAGGGGAGATACAAGCTAATCAGGATGGACAGAGTCCATGCCCCATATAAACTCACAGTCTTAATCTCCATTTTCCAGATGATAATGATGATGATGATGGTATTAGTTAATTGCTTACTATGTTTCAAGGAATATACTTAGTGCTTGGGTAGATATAAGATAATCAGGATGGAACAAGTCCCTGTCTCATGTGGGGCTCACATTCTTAATCCCCATTTTTACAGACGAGGTAACTGAGGCAGTGAGAAGTGAAGTGACTTGTCGAAGGACCCACAGGAGACAAGAGGCAGAGTAAGAATTAGAACCCAAGTCCTTCTGACTCCCGTCTCTTGTGAGGCTGAAATAAGATCACTGAAGTGAAAGTGCTTTGGAAATGTAAAAGTGCTATGCGAAAAAATGCGATCTTATTATTTCTTGTCTTTCGGCAGCACATATACTAAAATTGGAATGATACAGAGAAGATTAGCATGGCCCCTGTGGAAGGATGACACGCAAATTCGTGAGGTTCTAGACTGCAAGCCCGCTGTTGGATAGGGACCGTCTCTATGTGTTGCCGATCCAGCGCTTAGAACAGTGACCAGCGCTTAGAACAGCGCTTTGCACATAGTAAGCGCTTACCAAATGCCATTATTATTATTATTATTACTTCCCAAGAGCTTAGTACAGTGCTCTGCACACAGTAAGCGCTCAATAAATACGATTGAATGAATGAATGCCTCTACTGCAGTGTGACAACCAGAGAAACATTTCCCTTGTCCTTTTTCAGCCCAGCTGGGCCCCCAAAAGTCACAAGGTGGAGGATTTGTGGGGCAAAGAAAGGAAGCTTGTCCTTCTCACCTATTACTCCCCACACCTTCAAAGCCTTATTGAAGGCCCATCTCCTCCAAGAGGCCTTTCCTGACTAAGCCCTCTTTTCCTCTTCGCCCGCTCCCTTCTGCATCGCCCTGACTTTCTCCCTTTATTCACCCCCTCCCAGCCCCATAGCACTTATATATATATATATATATATATAATCTGTAATTTTATTTATTGATAAATAAATAAATAAATAAATAATTATTGATAATTAATGTCTTTCTTCCCCTCTAGACCGTAAAGCTAGTTGTAGTCAGGGAATGTGTCTGTTTATTGATATATTGTCTGAAGAGTTTAGTTCAGTACTTTGCACGCAGTAAGCGCTCAATAAACACGATTGATTGAATGAATGATTGAATGAATGAGTAAATTAACCAAGCCCTCTCTCTTGCCAGCAACTCCCTTCCCCTTCCCATCTGACCTACCCCCTCTCTGTCTTATTGAAGGCACATCTCCTAGAAATCTTTCCTGACTAAGCCCCCATTTCCTCTTCTCCCACTCCTTTCTGCATCACCTTTGCACTTGGATTTGCCCCCATTATGATTATGGTATTTGTTAATTGCTTACTATGTGCCAAACACTGTTCTGAGTGCTGGGGTAGATACAAGGTAATCAGGTTGTCCCACCTGGGGCTCACAGTCTTAAACCCCATTTTACAGATGAGGTAACTGAGCCACAGAGAATAATGATGGTGATGATAATGATAATAATAATAATGATAATGGTACGTGTTAAGCACATACTATATGCCAAGCATTGCTCTAAGGGCTGGGGGAGATAAGTAATCAGGTTGTCCCACGTGGGGCTCACAGTCTTACGCCCCAATTCACAGATGAGATAACGGAGGCACAGAGAAGTTAAGTGACGTGCCCAAAGTCACACAGCTGATAAATGGTGGAGCCGGGATTAGAACCCAGTATCTCTGACTCCCAAACCCAAGCTCTTTCTACTAAGCCGCGCTGCTTATTCACCACACCGTCAGTCTCACAGAGCTTATGTACATATCTGTAATTTCTTTATATTAATGTCTGTCTCCCCCTCTAGACTGTAAATTCATTGTGGGCACGGATCAATCAATCAATAAATCAATCAATCATATTTATGGAGCACTTACTGTGTGCAGAGCACTGTAGTAAGTGCTTGGGAGAGTCCAGTAGAGCAATATAACTGAGTTCGTAGACACATTCCCTGCCCTCAAGGAGCTTATAGTTTAAAGGGGAGATGGACTTTAATACAAATAAATGAATTATGGATATTTACATGAGTGCTGTGGAAAGCCTTAAGTACATAAGGCTTAATCAGGGAAGGCCTTTTGGATATGTGACCTTCCAGAAGAGACAGGGTTCAAGAGTGGAGAAAATCAGGGACAGGTCTGTCAATCGGGGTCCGAGAGAGGAGAAGATCAAGAACTGGTCTGTGAATCAGGGTTCGAGATAGGATAAGATTAGGGATGGGTCAGTGAATCAGGGTGTGAGAGAGGAAAAGGCAGGCAAAGATCTGGGAATCAAAATCCGAGAGAAGAGAAAATCAGGAAAAGGTATGTGAATCAAAGTCCGAGAGAGGAGAACAGTTATCTTAAGTTTCCAAATCCCTCCTCCTTGAAGGGCAACAGTGACTGTTAAATAGGGTGGTAGGTAATTACCCCAATCTCTCGGGGCGCTGTTCCCTCGTGTTCCTCCCCATGGCGAAGCCGTGATGCCATGCAGCATTTGAGAAACTGACTTCCTGGACTGTGGGAGGGACTTCTGCCCGTGACCTTGGGGAAGGAAAAGACTCAGCGTCCAGAGCAGATATCTCCTCACCGTCCACCTCGGGGGTCCGAAGGCGAAACAAGGCTCAGCAGCCTCTCGCTTCTGGCCAAGAAACCTGACGTTGTCTTCCCAGAAGCGGTTAAGGGCTGGGAAGATTTTCAATTCTATTGTATTGTCCTGTACCAAGCGCTTAGTATAGTGCTCTCTCTCTCTGCCTACGGTAAGCGCTCGATAAATATCATTGATTAAATGATGATTCCGGGCACTTGAACAGTAAAGGAACAGGGGACAGCAGTTTCCTGAAGACCAAGGAGTAAATGAGGGTCTGTGTGTTCTTTTGAGTGGGGGCCGGGGGAATCAGTTGAGGCAGCCGTGGAAATGGGTGTTCTGAAATGAGTTTAAGTTTCCGAGTCCGGGTTCCGTTCCCTGTGATGGGAAGGTGTCCTGAATGGAGTAAATTGGTGTTTTCTGTCCCCCCCGCTAGACTGTTAGCTCTTTATGGGTAGGAAACTCTGCTATATTGTATTCTCCCGAGTGTTTAGTACAGTGCTCCGCACATGGTGCCCGTTGTTGGGCAGGGATTGTCTCTATCTGTTGCCGAATTGTAATTTCCAAGCACTTAGTACATTCCTCTGACACAGTAAGCGCTCAATAAATACGACTGGATGAATGAATGAATGGTGATTATTCAATAAATGCCATTAATTTGTATTGTACTCTCTCAAGTGCTTAGTAGTAAGTGCTCAATCAATACCATTATTGGATTGATTGATTTGATTCTGTCTATCAGCTCTGTTGCACTGTACTCTTCCAAACGCTCAGTAAAATATTCTGCATTCAGTAAGTGCTCAATAAATATTTGATTGATTAATTGATTCAGTCCCCCTCTAGACCATAAGCTCCTTGTGGGAAGGGAATGTGTCTATCAACTGTTACATTGCTCAGATAATACTCTCCCATGTAAGTGCTCAATAAATATAATTGATTGAATGTCTGATATCAGGTTCTATCAAAAGATGTCTTAAGGCCTCCCGCTGGACGTGGCCAACGTCTCCACGGGGAAAGAATTCCTCCTGCTGGGATTCTCGGAGGTCCGGGAGCTGCAGATGGTCCACGCCACGCTGTTCCACCTGGTCTACCTGGAGGTCCTGACGGGGAGTCGCTTCATCATCGCCGTCACCGTCCTCGACCGGCGCCTCCACACCCATATGCACTTCTTCCTCAGGCACCTGTCCGTCCTCGACATCTGACTCATCTCAGTCACCATCTCCCAATCCATGCACAACACCCTGACCGACCATTGATCCATTTCCTTCCTGGGCTGTGATGCCCAACTCTTTTCCGTCGTTTGTTTTGCTTCACTGGAGATCGCCCTGCCCATGGCGGTGTCCTACGACCGCTACGCCATCTGTCGCCCTCCGAGCTATGAGGTCATTATGGACCGAGGAGCCTATGAGAAGATGGCCGCCACCTCTTGGTTCAGTGGGGCTCTCTCCGGTCTCGTGCACACCGTCAATGTCTTTCTCTTGCCTTTTTGTTACTCCAACGTGATCAGTCCGGTCTTCTGTGACATCCCCCAGTTATTAACTACATCAACCTCCTCTCTGATCTCCCATCCTCTTGTCTCTCCCCAATTCAGTCTCTACTTCGCGCTGCTGCCCGGATCGTTTTTGTGCAGAAACGCTCTGGGCATGTTACTCCCCTCCTCAAAAATCTCCAGTGGCTACCAATCAACCTACGCATCAGGCAAAAACTACTCACTGTTAACTTCAAGGCTCTCCATCACCTCGCCCCCTCTTACCTCACCTCACTTCTTTCTTTCTACAGCCCAGCCTGCCCACTCCACTCCTCTGCCGCTAACCTCCTCACTGTGCCTCGTTCTCGCCTATCCTGCCGTCGACCCCCGGCCCACGTCCTCCCCATGGCCTGGAATGCCCTCCCTCCACACATCCACCAAACTAGCTCTCTTCCTCCCTTCAAAGCCCTAGTGAGAGTTCACCTCCTCCAGGAGGCCTTCCCAGACTGAGCTCCCTCTTTCCTCTACCAGTCGTCCCCCTCCCCTTCCCCCCCGCCTTACCTCCTTCATCATCATCATCATCAATCGAGCGCTTACTATGTGCAGAGCACTGTACTAAGCACTTGGGAAGTACAAATTGGCAACATATAGAGACAGTCCCTACCCAACAGTGGGCTCACGGTCTAAAAGGGGGAGACAGAGAACAAAACCAAACATACTAACAAAATAAAATAAATAGAATAGATATGTACAAATAAAATAAATAAATAAATAAATAAATAGAGTAAAAAATATGCACAAACATATATACATATATACAGGTGCTGTGGGAAAGGGAAGGAGGTAAGATGGGGGGATGGAGAGGGGGACGAGGGGGAGAGGAAAGAAGGGGCTCAGTCTGGGAAGGCCTCCTGGAGGAGGTGAGCTCTCAGCAGGGCCTTGAAGGGAGGAAGAGAGCTAGCTTGGCGGATGGGCAGAGGGAGGGCATTCCAGGCCCGGGGGATGACGTGGGCCGGGGGTCCATGGCGGGACAGGCGAGAGCGAGGTACGGTGAGGAGATCAGCGGTGAAGGAGCGGAGGGTGCGGACTGGGCTGTAGAAGGAGAGAAGGGAGGTGAGGTAGGAGGGGGCGAGGTGATGGAGAGCCTTGAAGCCGAGGGTGAGGAGTTTCTGCCTGATGCGCAGATTGATTGGTAGCCACTGGAGATTTTTGAGGAGGGGAGTGATATGCCCAGAGCGTTTCTGGACAAAGATAATCCGGGCAGCAGCATGAAGTATGGATTGAAGTGGAGAGAGACACGAGGATGGGAGATCAGAGAGAAGGCTGATGCAGTAGTCCAGACGGGATAGGATGAGAGCTTGAATTAGCAGGGTTGCGGTTGGGATGGAGAGGAAAGGGCGGATCTTGGCAATGTTGTGGAGCTGAGACCGGCAGGTTTTAGTCACGGCTTGGATGTGAGGGGTGAATGAGAGAGCGGAGTCGAGGATGACACCAAGGTTGCGGGCTTGTGAGACGGGAAGGATGGTAGTGCCGTCAACAGAGAAGTGCCGTCAACAGCACTTCCTTCACCTCCCCACAGCACCTGTATATATATATATATGCATATATATATACATATATGTATATATGTTTGTACATATTTATTACTCTATTTTACTTGTGCATATTTATTCTATTTATTTTGTTTTGTTAATATGTTTTGTTTTGTTATCTGTCTCCCCCTTCTAGACTGTGAGCCTGCTGTTGGGTAGGGACCGTCTCTATATTTTGCCAACTTGTACTTCCCAAGCGCTTAGTACAGTGCTCTGCACACAGTAAGCGCTCAATAAATACGATTAAATGAATTAATTGACCCTGTCCTGCTCTCCCTCCATAGTGCCAGAGTTGGTCCTGATAGCATTAGCATTAGCATTACCTTGGATTTTGACTGCTTCCTGTTCATGGGGGTTACCTATTTCCACATCTTCTCAACCGTGCTGAGGATCCCATCCTTGCAGAATAGAACCAAAGCCTTCTCCACCTGCCTGCCCATCTCGCTGTGATACCATATTTTGGCCACTCTGTTTTTCTCACATTTAAAGCCGACCTCAGACTACCTCTCAGCGCCGGACCTGCCGGTGTCCGTGCCCTATACCATGGTGCCCCCTGTTCTTAACCCCTCATCTGCAGCCTGAGAAACCGGGACATGAAGGCTTGTCTGAGGAAATTGCTTAGGGAGAAACTGTTCTGAAAAAGGAAAATATCGTTCTTTTGTGTTTCATTAGAGAGGCGTCATGGCAGAGGGGAATAAGTGTTGGACTGGAAGTCAGAAGCCCACAATCTACTCTGGCCTCTTCCTCTGGCCTGCTGTGTGTGTGACCCTGGACAAATCCATTAACCTCTGTCACACGTCCTTCTCTGGAAAATGGAGATAAAATACTCCTTCTCCTTGCCCTCTAAAAATATGAGCCCCATGGAGGACAGGCATTGTATCTGATCTTCCTTCTCTGCTTGTCTATCCTCAGTGTCCTAATCAGATTCTAGTTTTGTTTGTTTTTATATTGTGTGTATTTGTCCTTGTCTTATTTTTTGAGAGCATTTATTTCTCCATCACTTCTTTTCTCTTAGTTGTCCATCCATTGCCCTCAACCTGCCTCTTCACTTGTTTTGATGTATATATCTATAATTCTATTCATTTATATTACTATTATTATTATTGATGCCTATTTACGTGTTTTGATGTCTGTCTCCCCGCTTATAGACTGTAAGCCCAATGTGGGCAGGGATTGTCTCTCTCTACTGCTGAATTGTACTTTCCAAGCACTTAGTACAGTGCTTAGAAGAAGTAAGCGCACAGTAAGCGCTCAACAAATATGACTGAATGAATGAATTAATTAATAATCCCACCCAAGCTCTGTCCTTTCCGTGGCTTTCCCATCACCACGACCCTCCCTGTCTCATTAGCCTGTAACCTTGACATTATCCTCAACTCATCTCTGCAAAAGGACCTGGGTTCTAATCCCAGCTCTTTTACTACTACTAATGATAATCATGATGGTATTTGTTAAGCGCTTACTATGTGCAAAGCACTGTTCTAAGCGTTGGGGAGATTACAAGGTGATCAAGTTGTCCCACAGGGGGCTCACAGTTTTAATACCCATTTTACATAGGAGGGAACTGAGGCCCAGAGAAGTGAAGTGACTTGCCCAAAGTCACACAGCTGGCAATTAGAGGAGCCGGGATTTGAACCCATGACCTCGGACTCCAAAGCCCGGGCTCTTTCCACTGAGCCACGCTGCTTCTCCGTGGCTAGTCCGCTATGTGACCTTGCGCAAGTCACTTCACTTCTCTGTGTCTCAGTTTTCTCGTCTGTAAAATGGGGATTATGACCGTGAGTTCCACATGGGAAAGGGAATGTGTCCAACCTGATTACCTTTTATCGATCCCAGGGCTTCGTACAGATCTTGGCACATAGTAAGCGCTAAACAAAGACCCCAGTTATTATTCATCCAGGCAAGCCCGTGGGGACAGATGCCTTATTTGTACTATTTACTGAACATCTACTCTGGGCAAAACATCACACGAATCACTGGGGAGAGTATATTAGAGGCAGAAGATGTCGTAAGTGCTGAGAGGGTGCAAAACTGCTGAGATGGTAGTAGGGAGATTTTGAGCCAGAGAAAACAAAAATTGATCAGGGAATGTTTTCTGAAATAGGTGGAACTTCAGAAGGGATTCGAAAATGGGGAGAGCTATGGTAGGGAAGTTTGTAAAGGTAGAAGCAGAGGGTGGGAAGTGGGAAAGTCAATGGGAAATGCAGAGAGTGAGCTGGGATGTAAAGGTTGAAACCATGTTGTCCAGAGGACAGAGCCCAGGTCTGAGAGTCAGAAGGGCCCATTCTAATCCGAGCGTTGCTACTTGTCTGCTGGGTGATCTTGGGCAAGACAATTCACTTCTCTGGGCCTCAGTTCCCTCATCTGTAAAATGGGGATTAATGATGATGGTGATGGTTTTTGCTAAAATCTAACTATGTGCCAAACAATGTTGTCCCAAGCAGGTTGTCCCACGTGGGGCTCAATGTCTTAATCCCCATTTTACGGATGAGGTAACTGAGGCACAGAGAAGTTAAATGACTTGCCCAAGGTCACACGGCAAACAAGTGGCAAAGCCTGGATTAGAACCACGTCCTCTGACTCCCAAGCCGAGGCTCTAGCCACTAGGCAATACTGCTTCTCAATGTAGGCAAGGAACATGTCTACCCATTCTGTTGTATCATACCCTAGCAAACCTTTAGTTCAGTGCTCTACGTACAGTCAGTGCTCCATAAACGTTATTGATTGAATAACCCCCAACACCCTGAACCACATTAACCCAACCACCACCCCTAAAACATGCATTTATACCCTTCCTCAGCACGGTGTAGAAAATAATAATTTTGTGTTACTTGTTAAGCACATACTAAGAGCCAACCTAGGGTATATACAAGATAATCAGGTTGGATACGGTTCCTGTCAAACATAGAGAATCGTAGTCTACGTAGGAGGGAAAACAAGCTTTTGGGTAGAGATTGTCTCTATGTGTTGCCGAATTGCACTTCCGAAGTGCTTAGTACAGTACTCTGCAAACACTAAGAGCTAAATAAGTAGAAATTGAATGAGTGAATGAATGGTGAGTATTCAATAAATGCCACTGATTGTATTGTACCCTTTCAAGTGCTTAGTAATAAGCGCTCAGTCAATACCACTGTTGGATTGATTTATTTGATTGTGTCTATCAGTTCCGTTGTATTGTACTCTCCCAAACTCTCATTACAAAGTTCTGCATGCAGTAAATGCTTAATAAATATGTGATTGATTGATTAATTGATTCAGTCCCCCTCTAGACCATAAGCTCCTTGTGAGAAGGGAATGTGTCTATCAGCTGTTACATTGTTCAGATTGTACTCTCCCATGTAAGCGCTCAATAAATATAATTGATTGATTGATTGATTTTCTGAGATCAGATCTTATCACATAACGCCTAAAGTCCTCCCGCCGGAGGTGGCCAACATCTCCATGGTGACGGAATTCCTCCCGCTGGGGTTCTCGGAGGTACAGTAGCTGCAGCCTGTCCACGTCACGCTGTTCCTCCTGGTCTACCTGGCGGCCCTGACCTGGAATCTCCTCATCGTTGCGTCATTGGCCTCAACCGGTGCCTCCACACCCGCATGTACTTCTTCCTCAGGATCCTGTCCGTCCTCGACCTCTGCCTTATCTCCGTCACGGTCCCCAAATCCATCTACAACTCCCTGGATAGCAAGAGATCCGTCTCCTGCGTGGGCTGTGCTGCCCAACTCTATTTCTTCACTTTTGGTGCTTCAGTGGAGATCGCCCTGCTCACGGTGACTCCTACGACCGCTATGTGGCCATCTGCCACCCCCTACGCTACGAGATCATCATGGACCAACGGGCCTGTGGGAAGATGGCCGCCGCCTTCTGGCTTTGGGGCAGTTTCTTGGTTCTCACGCACACTGTCAATGCATTT
This sequence comes from Tachyglossus aculeatus, assembly GCF_015852505.1. Lineage (NCBI taxonomy): Eukaryota > Metazoa > Chordata > Mammalia > Monotremata > Tachyglossidae > Tachyglossus > Tachyglossus aculeatus. Next base: position 152,528 of record NW_024044917.1, on the reverse strand, counting down.
TCCTTGTCTTTTAGTGACGTGAATGTGATTCGTCACTTTTTCTGTGACTTCACCTAGTTATTGGACCTCGCCTTCTCCAATGATGCCCTTAGGGAGGTGTTCCTGATCATTGCCACTGAGACTTTAAACCTCTTCTGCTTCTTCTTTATAGTCATTTTCTATGCCCACATATTCTCTAAAGTGAGGACCATGTCTTCCCAAGGAGGCCAGACTAAAGCCTTCTCCACCTGCCTGCCGCACCTCGTCGTCGTCACTCTATTTTTCTTCACTGGGTTTTTTTTGCCTACTTAGAACTGCCCTCAGACACCACCTTGACCCTGGATCTGCTGTCCTCCGTGTTCTACACCGTGGTGCCCCCCTCCCTGAACCCCCTCATCAACATCCTTTTTAACCGAGACATGGAGGCGGTAATGGGGAGAATTCTAACGTTTTTGAAGAAGCCAATTTTCTAGCCTTCATTCACTTTTCTTTCACTTTAGATTTGTTGTTATTCCAACCGGAAGTTTGGCGTCTCTGGGAAGGAACTTTAATATTTCTTTCTTCTCATCTCCGATTGGAGTCTTTTTGAGGTGATATTGGTTACCCTATTGAAAGCTCTCCCCCTCAAAGAGGACTTCCCAAATTGAGCCCTGCTTTTCCTCTGCTCCTCCTCCCCTCCCCATGGCTCCGATTCCCTCCCTATTACCCCTTCCCCATCCCACAGCACTTGTGTATATTTGTACATATCTATAATTCTATCTATTGTATTAATGATGTCTATATATCTATAGTTCTATTTATTTATATTGATGCTGTTGATGCCTGTCTACTTGTTTTGCTTTGTTTGGTTGTCTGTCTCCCCCTTTCTAGGCTTTGAGCCCGTTCTTGGGTAGGGATTGTCTCTGTTGCCGAGTTGTACGTTCCAAGCGCTTAGTACATTGTTCTACACACAGTAAGCTCTCAATAAATACGATTGAATGAATATCCACTTTGGCCCATATGGTCTTTACGGCAAGAACTGTGTCACAGGCTTCTGCTTATTACATCTCTTCGAGAAGGCTGTCCCTGACTAATCTCTCAGTTAATCAATCAATGGTATTTAATAATAGGATCTGGGTTCTAATCCTAGCTCCACACCTATCCGCTGTGTGAACTTTGGCAAGTCGCTTCAATTTTCTGGGCTTTAGTTACCTCATCTGTGAATTGGAGATTACGATTGTGAGCCCCATGTGAGACAGGGACTGTGTCCAACCTGATTAACTTGAATAATAATAATAATAATGACATTTGTTAAGTGCTTACTATGTGCAAAGCATTGTTATAAGGGCTGGGGAGGATACAAGGTGATCAGGCTGTCCCACGTGGGGCTCACAGTCTTAATCCCCATTTTACAGATGAGGTAACTGACGCACAGAGAAGTTAAGGGACTTGCCCAAAGTCACACAGCTGACAATTTGCAGACCCGGGATTTGAGCCCATGACATATGACCCCCAAGCTCACGCTCTTTCCACTTAACCACGCTGCTTCTCCCGAATCTTGTATCTGTCTCAACTTTTGGAACAATGCTTGGAACATAGTAAGTGCTTAACAACTACGAAAATCATTATTACTATTATATTTGTTCTACCGACTCTGATATATTGTACTCCCCCAAGCACTTAGTACAGTGCTGTGCACACAGTAAGAGCTCAATAAATATGTGTGATTGATTATTGAGTGCTTACTGTGTGCAGAGACTGTACCAAGAACACTGTATTATTGTCATGCTGAACTAATCTCTCATCTCCCTATCCTACATTTTCTCTACTGTGTCACCTATGTACTTGAGCCTTTATCCCCTAAACACTATGTTACTCACCCCAGCCCCACAGCACTTATGTCCATATCTTATGTACATATCTGTAATTAATTAATTTATTTATATTAATGTGTTTCCCCCTCCAGATTGTAATCTCGTTGTTGGCAGGGAATGTGCCTGTTTATTATGACGTTGTACTCTCCCAAGTGCTTAATACAGTGCTTTTCACACAGTAAATGCTCAGTAAATATGATTGATTGAATGAATCCTTATACTCTGCTGTTTCCTCTATTTCTATTTTCTGTTGCAGTCCTTCTCCCTGACTAGATAGGAAACTCCTTTAGAGCATGAAACCTGCCTAGCAACTCTGTTGTATTGTACTGTAGACTGCATTGCTGTGTGAGCAGGGAATGTGCCTGTTATATTGTTTTACCATACTCTCCCAAGTGCCTAGTACAGTGCTCTGCACACAGTAAGCTCTCAATAAATATGATTAACTGTCTGGCTGACTGACCTCTTACAAATGCTTAGTACAGTACCTGGCTAATTGACAAATACCATTAATAACCTCAAAAAATACAGGCTATGCACACAGTTAGTTTTCAATTAATACCATTTATTGATTGATTGATTCTGTCATATTTTCCCATGCCCTGCCTCTGCCCTGAAATACCTTCCCTCTTCACATCTACCATGTTATGTCAAAGCCTTACTGAAGGCTCACCTTCTCCAGGAGGCCTTCCTAGAATAAGCCCCCCTTTTCCTCAGCTCAGCCTCCCTCCTCATTGCCCCGACTCACTCCCTTTGCACTACCCCCTCCCCACCCCACAGCCCTGTGTATATATGCGCATATTTATAATTCTATTTATTTATATCAATGATGGGCATATATATAATTCTATTTGTATTGATACCACTGATACCTGTTTACTTGTTTTGATATCTGTCTCCTTCCTTCTAGATTGTGAGCCCATTGTGGGCAGAGATTGTCTCTGTTACTGAATTGTACTTTCCAAGTGCTTAGTACAGTGCTCTGCACGCAGCAAGCTCTCAATAAATATGATTGGATGAATACCCACTGTACTGTACTCTGCTTAGTAAAATGTAAATACTAGCGATTGATTGATAGGGAATGTATCTACCAACTCTGTTTTATTGTACTCTCCCAAGCACTGAGTACAACCCTCTGCACACAGTAAGTACTCAATAAATATAATTAACGATTTGGTTCATTGAACCCACCCCTGTGGACAGCCCTGACCACGAGTATTTCTAAAGTTTCACCCAGTTTCATCTTTGCAATGCTAGGATACTTTATGGATTTAGCTCCACGGGTCATGGAGGTGTGTGGTCGGGGGTTGTTGAGAGGTGGGAGAGGAAAAGAAGCAGGGAAATAAGGAATAATTTTGAAAGTCAGGGTGAGAGGGAGAAAATGAAAGCGTTGAGAGGGAGAAAGCTTGAAGTTCAGGGGATGAGGAAGGTCAGAAGAGATGGGAAGGGGCAGGGTCAAATGCCGATGACTGATAGATTGACTACCCGATCGCCAGGTGGAGTCATGAGGGAAGAATGACAAGTCAATCAAAGGTGTTTGTTAAGCTCTTACTATGTGCCAGACACTGTACTAAGTCCCGGGGTAGATACATGCTAATCAGGTTGGACACAGTCCATGACTCCTACAGGGGGCTCACAGTCTTCATCTCCATTTTACAGATGAGGGACCTGAGGTACAGAGAAGCAAATGGACTTTCCCAGGGTCACACAGCAGACAAGTGGCTGAGGTGGGATTAGAACTCATGCCCCTCTAACTACCAGGCCCGTGGTATATCCACAAGACAACACTGCTGCTCTTGTGTATTCAGTCAATTAATGGTATTTATTGAGGGCTTACTGTGTGCAGAGCACTGTAGTAAGAGCTTGGGAGAGTATAATGCGATAAAGTTGGGAGACACATTTTCTGCCCTCAAGAACCTTACAATCTTGTTCTCACTACTCCCTGCAGTGGAGATTCTCTAATTTGATAAAGATATTTTAAGTGTATTTTTCATCTGTTTATTGAGCACTTACTATGTGCATAACACTGTACTAAGCTCTTGGGACAGTACAATACAACATAATTAGTGAATAGGCTCCCTGCCCTCCTTCCCTAGATTGCAAACTCATTATGGGTAGGAAATGTCTGTGTTTATTCTCCTGTTTTGTGCTCTCCCAAGTGCTTAGAACAGTGTTCTGCACATAGTAAGCGCTCGATAAATACCATTGATTGATTGATTGCCCATAACAGGTTTACATTCTAGGCGGTGGGAAATACAGTGTTCTGCACAGAGTAAGTGTTCAATAAAGAAAGATTGATTTATATTTATATTTACATAGATGTCTGTCTACCCTCTAGACTGTAGGCTCATTGTGGGCAGGAAAGAAGTCTACCTACTCTGTTGTATTGGAAACTCCCAAGCGATTAGTACAGTGCTCTGCACACAGTAAGTGCTCAGTATATACCATTGATTGATCAATTAACTGATTGATAATTGACATAATGCTGGGTAATTTGGATGAACATATCATTGAAAGAATTGTTCCTGAGGCAAAATCACTTCCAGCTCAAACTGTTCTGATTTCAGAAGTCACTTCCTGGGTCACCCGTGTACCATAAGACTGAAGATGGCCAACAGGAGAAGTAACTAGTGGGTAGAGCACGTGCCTGGGAGTCAGAAGGATTTGGGTTCTAATCCTGGCTCAGTCAGTAGTCTGCTGGGTGACTGTGGGCAAGTCACTTCACTTCTCTGGGCTTCAGTTCCCTCAACTGCAAAATGGGAATGAAGAATGTGAGCCCCATGTGGGACAGGGACTGTGTCCAACCTGATTACTTTGAATCTACCCCTCTGCTAAGTACAGAGCCTCTGCTAAGTACAGAGCCTCTCACATATAAGCACTTAACAAATACTATGAAAAAAGGTTCCGGCTTGACTGACTGGTTTGGTCTGTGGAAACGAGGGTCTCGTGCTTACCATGCTTATTTGATGTATTTCCCCTCCCAAGCATCATGTAGAAGGAGTAATCAATCATATTTATTGAGTGTTTACTATGTGAAGAGCACTGTACTAATCAATTGGGAGAACACAATGCAACAGAACTAGCAAACACTTTCCCTGCCCACAGTGACCTTCCAGTATAGATGGGGGAGAATGTGCACTAAGTTGTAAAGATCCTTAACCAGTGGGAACCAGTGGTGTCTATGGTGTCCCCTTCCCTGAACACCCAAATCTACAGCTTGAGGAACTGCAACATGAAGGCCGCCCTGGGAAGGTTGCTGGGTTAGACAAGATGGTCCTGAGGAAATGGGACACATGAAGACCTCGATGGGGAGGGAACTGGGTGTGAGAGGATGACTTTGATAAACAGGAACTTGCAGACCGCCCTGGGGAGGGGCCTGGCTATGAGGGGATAGTGCTGAGGAACGGTGACATTGAAGGCCGCCATGGGGAGGGGGCTGAGCAGGAGAGGGTGGTCCTGAGGAGGAGGATCATGCAGGTCCCCCTGCGGAATGTGTTGTGTGTGAGGGGATGGCCTTGAGGAACAGGGATATGAAGACCGCTTGGGGGAAAACTTTGAGCTAAGACCCACTTACCAGGAGTCAAATATATCTGTCCACATCAATTTGCACATCAATTTGCCCCCTAACACCTAACGACCCTGTTGTCCTACTATAGCCCAGCCCGCCCACTCCGCTTCTCTAATGCCAGACTACTCACTGTACGTCCGTCTCGTATACCTCTCTGTCGACCCCTCGCCTAAATCCTTCCTCCGGCATGGAACGCCCTCCCTCTTCATGTCCAACAGGCAATGACCCTCCCCACTTTCAAACCCCTATTGAAGGCACATCTCCCACAAAATACCTTTTCCGACTAGGTCCTCTTCTCTCACTCCCTTCTGTATCGTCTGTGCTCTTGGATTTGCACTCCACCTTCTGCCCCGCAGCACTTATGTACATATCTCATATTTTGTTTTCTATTTATTTTAATGTCTGTCACCCTCTAGACTGTAGCTCATTGTGGGAAGGGAATATGTCTATGAACTTTGTTATACTGTACTCTTCCATGTGCTTAGTACAGTGCTCTCCACATTGTAATCGCTCAAGTGATACGATTAATTGATTGATTGATTGCTGGCAGCCTTATGCCGCCGAGTCATCTCCGACATATTGTGATGCCATGGATGCGTCCCTCCCACAACGCCCCACCTCCACCGCAATCGTTCTGGTAATGTAACCATAGAGTTTTCTCGGTAAAAATCCGGAAGTGGTTTAACATCGCCTCCCACGCAGTAAAATTTAGTCTCCACCTTCGACTCTCCTCCATACCGCTGCTGTCCAGCACAAGTGAGTTTTGACCTGTAGCATATTGTCTTCCACTCACTAGCCACTGCCCAATCTAGGAATGGAAATGCCTCTGCTTGACTCTTCTCCCGTAGTCGAACTGGAAACTCTCCAGGTGCGACCCTGAGAGGGGATGATTTAGTATTACTACTACAAAATGGCCACCCCTTATTGCATCTTAAGATGGATCTTGTACAAAATCTAAGATGGCTACTATTATACTCGTCACCAGAGGGGAAAATAGAGTGCAGGGAGGTCATACAGTGCTCATTCCCTGTCCCCCCCCATCCCGCCCACCTTTGGACAGGCCCCATGAACAGCGAGGCCCTATTAGATTTCATTCCTTCAACCATTTTCTGATATTTGTTAGGTGGTTACAATGCTCCAGGCACTGAACTAAGCACTGGAGAGATACAAGCTAGTCGGGTTAGGCACAGTCCCGACCCACATGGGGCTCACAGTCTTAGTCTCCAGTTTAGAGATGAGGGAACTGAGGCCCAGAGAAGTGAAATCATTTGTCCAAGGTCACACAGCAGACAAGTGGCGGAGGCAGGATTATAAGCCAGGTCCTTCTGATTCCAAAAGCAGTTCTCTATCCATTAGGTTACACTGCTTCTCCTCGGCTTCCTCCTATAATACAAATCTTTTTGAATGGGTATTTCATTACCTGTTCAAGAATCTTCTTGACCATAAGTTCATCGTGGGCAGGGAGCGTGTTTACCAACCCTATTTTATTATCCTCTCCCAAGGTTTAAGTACAGTGCTGTGCAAACATTAAGAGCTCAAAGAATACCTTTGATTGATTGACTCCTCTGGACCGTAAGCTCCTTGTGTCCAGGTAATGTGTCTACCAAGTCTGTCGTATGGTACTTTCCCAAGCACTTAGTAAAGTCCTCCGCATACAGTAGGCACTCAATAAATACCATTCATTTACTGATCTGAATGAATTGATAGATAGATTTATCTGAGACAATTTTCCTCCCGACAGCCCCCTCCCCCGGACCTCTCCCTGAGACCCCCACAGCTGAACAAGGAGTATAAATCCGAGAGGGCAGAGTGGAGTGTGAGTGTTATACTCTTACATTGTACTCTCCCAAGAGCTCAGTACAGTGCTTTGCACATAGTAAGCGCTCAATTAATGTGATTGAAAGAATGAATGAATGAATGAATGAGGGAAGGCTGACAATAATTCCTGACTCTGTTTCCACGAGTAAGAGCAAGGTGGTAGATACAATATGAACAGTTTGGACAGTGTCCCTGTCCAACATGGCACTCACAGGCTAAGAGGGTGGGAGAGCAGGTATTTTATTCCCATTTTAGAGATGAGGTAACTGAGGCAAAGGGAAGTGAAGAGACTTGCCCAAGGTCACACAAGTGACCAGTGGTGGATTTGGGATGAGAACCCAGGCCCTCTTAATCCCAAGCCTGGACTGTTTCCATTAGGCCACGCTGATTCTGCAGAGATATTCAGATGGCCCTAATTCCTGGCATGAAATGAGGTTCAAATACCCAAGGTTTTTATTAATTCTGGAAAGGGAATGATGATTAGTCCGTCGATGTTGTTCTAGGAAGGAGTTCCAGAGTGGGAACCACGTGGGACTGGTCACTCCACCAGTGCCCAGGAGCAACGAGACAAAAATAAATGAGCTACTTGCCAAGTGTTTAGTATATCCCAAGAACTGCTGGTGAGTGCTGTGTTAAATATAAGACTGTCAGTTCTTAGTGGGCAGGGAAAGTGTCTCCTAACACTATTGTATTCTCTCAACCATTTAGTCCAGTGCTTTGCACACAGTGAAAGCTCAATAAATATCATTGATTGATTTGGACAAGAAAATCAGATCAGGAACAGTCTGAAAGGTTATAGTAAATAGGTTAAAATATATGCCTATATCTTTATAGTCGAATGAAGATTAGTAATAGTAATAATAGTAGTATCAGTCAACCAATCAGTGGTATTTATTGGGCACTTACTATTCACAGAGCACTGTACTAAGCCGGTGAGAATTATAGTTGATAGACACAATTCCTGACTGAAGGAAATTTACAATCTAGTAATCTCTTTCTCCCGCTCCTGAGGGGCAGGGAATGTGTCTACCAATTCTGTTGTATGCTCCCAAGTGTTTACTAAAGTGTTCTGCACACGGTAATTGCTAACTAAATACCATTAGTTGATTGGTAGGGGAAGACAGACATAAAGTAAATTGTGGAGAGGGGAAACAGTAGAGAATAAGAACATGGGTATAAGTGCTGTGGTGCTGGGAGGATGTAAGCAAGAGGTCAGCGGTGGGATAGACACGATCAAGGTACAGTGAATGAATTGGAGTTAAAGGATCAAAGTTTATGGGCTGGGCTGTAGTAGGAGATTACTGAGGTCAGGTTGAAGTCAGCTGGCTGGTAAACTCATTGTGGGCAGGAAATGTGCCTGTTTATTTTTATATTATGCTCTTCCAAGCACTTATTATAACTATGCACACAGAAGACGCTCAATAAATATGATTGACTGACTGATTAGAAGGGAAAGAGGTGATTTGAGTGCCTTAAAACTGAAGGTAAGGACTTGGTGTTGGATGTGGAGATGGATGGGCAATCTCGGGAAGTTTTTGAGGAGAGGGGAGATGAGTGGATATGATAAAGCAAACATAAGAATCTGTATAGTCTTGGCCTTTCCTGAAATTTAAGAATGAAACAGGCGTCTTGGCAGCCAAAAGATCGCTGTTTTGTCCTGAATCAATAGAGAAATGGCATGATGAGGCTCCTTCCACGGTGCCCACCCTTACACAATCAATCAATGGTATTTATTGAGCTCTTACTATGTGCAGAGCACTGTACTGCTTGGGAGTGTACAGTGAGAGAAGCAGCATGGCTTAGTGGCAAGAGCATTAGCTTGGGAGTCAGAGGTCCTGGGTTCTAATCCCAGTTCCGCTACTTCTCAGCTGTGCGACTTTGGGAAAGTCACTCAACTTCTCTGTGCCTCAGTTCCCTCTGTATATCTGTATAATGAAGATTAAGACTGTGAGCCCCAGGTGGGATAACTCAATTACCTTGTACCTACCCCAGCGCTTAGAACAGTGCTTGGCTCATAGTAAGCTCTTACCAAATGCCATTATTATTATTATTATTATTATTATTATTATTATTATTATTATCATTGTTACTATTATTATTACAGGGAGAGAAGCACCGTGACTTAGTGGCAAGAGCATAGGCTTGGGAGTCTGAAGACGTGGGTTCTTATCCTGCTTGGCCACTTGTCTGTTGTGTAGTCTTCGACAAGCCACTTAACCTCTCTGTGCCTCAGTTACCTCATCTGTAAAATGTGGATAAAGACAGTGAGCCCCACGTGGGACAACATGATTTCCTTGTATCTACCCCAGCGCTTACAGCAGTACTTGGCACATAGTAAGCATTTAACGAATACCATTATTATCATTATTATTATTATTATTACATTGCAACTAGGAATTAGCAAGCACGTTCTCTGCCCATAATGATCTTACAGTCTCTAAGCTTCTCTCTGAGTATGTTCATCCTTGTCTTCATTCACCCCTTTATTCACCCCTCTCTCAGCCCCACAGCACTTACGTTCATATCCGTAATTCATTTATTTTTATTAATTTGTGTCTCCCCCTCAAGTCTACAAGCTTACTGTGGCCAGGGAGCATGTCTACAAACTTAGTTTATATAGTATTCTCCCAAGGGCATAGTACCGTGCTCAGCACACAGAAAGTGCTCAATAAATATGATTGGTCGATTGATTGATCGATTGTCTGAAATCAGGTTCTATCACAAGATGCCTAAGGACCTCACGCCGGAGGTCGCCAACGTATCTATAGTAACGGGATTCCTGCTCCTGGTATTCTCGGAGGTACGGGAGCCGCAGCTGGTCCAGGACGCACTGTTCCTCCTGGTCTACCTGCCGGCCCTGATGAGGAATCTCCTCATCGTCACCGTCACTGTCCTTGACCAGCGCCTCCACACCCCCAGGTATTTCTTCCTCAGGCACCTGTCAGTGGCCGATATCTGCTACATCTCCGTCACCATTCCCAAACCCATTCTCGTCTCTCTAACGCAGCGCCACTCCATCTCCTCTCGGGATGTGTGATGCAGATCTGTCTGGTGATCCTGTTTGCCATATCTAAGTACTTCGTCCTCACACCGTTGTCCTATGACCGCTACGCTGCCATCTGCCTCCCCCTGCATTATGACATCATCATGGACAGAGAGGTCTGTGGGAAGATGGCTGCCGCCTCATAGCTCAGCGGGGGGCTGATGGGAGCCATGTTTGTGGCTTCGACCTTCTCCCTTAGATTCTACGGGCCCAACGCCGTCACTCAGTTCTTCTGCGCTGCCCCCTCCCTGCTGAAGATCTCCTGCTCCGAGGCCCACGTCGCCATCTATATGAGGGTCGCCGGGGCAGTTTTCTTGGCCTCGCTCTGCTCCATGCTCATTGTCTTCTCATTCGCGTACATCTTCCGGGCCGTACTGCGGATGCCAGCCGCAGAGGGCCGGGCCAAAGCCTTCTCCACCTGTATGCCTCACCTCGTCGTTGTCACTGTTTTCTTCTGCACGGCTGCCATTGCCCACCTCAATCCTATGTCAGACTCCTCCTCAGCTCTGGACCTGCTGGTGTCCGTGTTCTACACTGTGGTCCTCCCCGCAGGTAAGGGGCTGAGCCGGGTTTAGGACCCAGGTCCTCTGCCTCAAAGGCCTGTGCTCTACCCATTAGGGCAGTGGGAACATGGACACCAGCAGGTCCACTGTCGAGGAGGAGTCTGACACGGGCTTGAGGTAAGCCAACGCTCCAGTCAAGAGAAAAACAGTGACGATGGAGAGGTGGGGCAGGCAGGTGGAGAAGGCTTTTGCCCGACTCTCGGTAGACGGGAACCTCGGCATGGCCGAGAAGATGCAGCCGTAAGAGTTGACGATGGAGGCAAAGGAAACGAAACTAAAGTCGATACCCACAGCCATGCTGACGTCAACGACAACGTGCGTTTCCGAACAGAAGATCTTCAGTAAGGAGGGGACGTCTCAGAAGAGCTGCTGGATCATTTTGGACTCACAGAAGCTTAGTGTGAACGTCCAGGCTGAGTACATCGCCCCGAAGAGCCCCCAGCTGAGCCAGAAGGAGAATGCCATCTTCTCACAGGCCCCTCAGTCCATGATGAGGTCATAGCGCAGAGAGTTGCAGATGGCCACATAGAGATCATAGCACATCGTCGTGAGGAAGGACATCTCTGAAACAGCAAATGAAACCACTAAGAAGAGCTGGACAGCACAGCCCAGGAGGGAGATTTCTCTACGGTTGGTCAGGGAGTTGAGGATGTATTTGGGGACAGTGGTGGAGATGAGACATAGATCACTGAAGGACAGGTGCCTGAGGAAGAACTACATGGGGATGTGGAGGCACCAGTCGAGGGTGGAGACGGCGACGATGAGGAGATACCCCGTCAGAGCCGCCAGGTAGACCAGGAGAAACAGCGCAGCGTGGACCAGCTATAGCTCCCGGACCTGCGAGAATCCCAGCAGGAGGACATCCGCCACCGTGGAGATGTTGGTCTTGTCCGACGGGATGCGTTTAGACATCTTGTGGTAGGACCTGATTTCAGAAAATCAATCAATCGTCTGTCTGTCTGCAGAACGTTATGCTAAACCCTTGGGAGAGTACTCTATTAACAGTGCAACAGAGTTGCTAGACACATTCCATGTCCACAATGAGCTACTGTTCTCGAGCGGGGGACAGACAATTATAGGAATGAACTATTTACAGATAGGAACATAAGTTCTGTGGGGCTGAGGGACGGGTGAATAAAGATAAGGATGAACACACTCATTATGGGAGGGGAATTTTTCTGCTAATTCTGCTCTGTGGCCTTGGACAAGTCACTTCACTCCTCTGTGCCTCAGTTACCTCATCTGTAAAATGGGGATTATGTCTGTGAGCCCCATATTGGACAAGGACAATGCTCAACCCGATTTGCTTGAATCTACTTTGCTTAGTACAGTGCCTGGAAAATAGAAAGCACATAAATGCAATTATTATCAATTCCATTGTACCGTTCTCTTCCGAGCACTTAGTACAATCCTCTGCACATAGTAAACACTCAATAAATATCATCGCTTGATTGCGCGGTGGGGCAACATCGTGAAAGGAAACTCGTCTTGTCATTCCTGTCATGATTCAGGACAAATCCTTTCCCCAATCATGATGCCCATTTTATTCTCCATTATCAGCAAAGACCAAGACTACACAGATTCCCCTGCTTGCTTTGTTATATACGCCCATCTCCCCTCTCCTCAAAAGCCTCCAGTGTTTACATAACCCTCTCCAGATCAAACACCAATTCACATCGGCTCTTTCCCTTCTTCCTGATCGCCAATATCATACTTTAACCCCGCCTGGACACTTTGCTCCTCTAATGCTAACCTATTCGCTGAACCTCGATGTCATCCATCTCTCCACTGACCCCTTGTCTACAACCTTCCTCTGGCCTGGAATTCCCTCCTCCCTCATAGCCAACAGATGATCATTCTCCCCTGTTTCAAAGCCTTATTCAAATCACACCTCCTCCCAAAAGCCTTCCCTGACTAACCTCTCACACCATCACTCTATTTCTGCTCCCTTCTGGGTCGCCTATAAACTGAACTCCGTACCCCATAAGCACTCTGATACCCACCCCAGCCCACAGCACTTATATGAGAGGATGGCTTACATGTGAAGCAGAGTGGGTTAGTGGAAAGAGTACAGGCTTGGGAGTCAGAGAATGAGGAGTCTAATCTCGCCTCCATCTCTTGTCTGCTGTGTGACCTTGGGCAAGCCACTTAACTTCAGTTACTTCATCTGTAAAATGAGGATTTAGACTGTGAGCCCCACGTGGGATAACAGCTCTTAGACGGTGCTTGGCATATGGTAAGCACTTAAGAAATACCATTATTTCGGTTCTGGTCGCTGGTGGCGGTGACAGAAAGGTCTGGGTGGGGGTGTCAGAATCCTCCCTCCTCTTCTCTGCTCTACGGATGGCTGCGCTGTCCCCTCAGACAAAGGCCGGGTTATTTCCTGGGGGATTCCCAGTAGAAAGATGGTCCGGGGCTCCGCTGGGACAGCTGACCATCCAGGAATCTCAGAGGGCTGGGATCGTGGGCTCCCTGTGGTCCCGGCCCTCACAACCTAAATAACTGCGCAGTCCCACGTGGTTCCCACTCTGGAACTCCTTCCTAGAACAACATCAACGGACTAATCATCATTCCCTTTCCGGAATTAATAAAAGCCTTGGCGATTTGAACCTTATTTCAAGCCAGGAATTAGGACCATCTGAATATCTGAGCAGAAGCAGCGTGGACTAATGGAAACAGTCCAGGCCTGGGAGTCAGAGGACCTGGGTTCCCATCTCAAGTCCGCCACTCGTCAGTTGTGTGACCTTGGGCAAGTTACTTCACGTTCCTGTGCCTCAGTTCCCCCCTCTGAAAAATGGGGATTCAATATGTTTTCAATATGTTTTCCCTTTTCCTGTGAGCCCCATGTGTGATCTGATTATTTAGTTTTTACCCTATTGCTTAATATAGTTTTTGGCACATAGTAAGCACTTATCAAATACCATTTTTAAAAAATGGGGGGAGGGTAGAGAAGGGAATCAGAGAATGGTTGGAGGAAAGACATCCAAGTGGGCAGCACTGCTCATGGGTCTTGTTCTAAAGAACAGCAGTTGGGCAGGGGATGGGCACTGTATGACCTCCCAGAACTTTATTGCAGACTCTGCTGACAAGCATGACCAGAAGCCATTTTAGAAAGATCTGGTACAGGATCCATTTTCGGATACAACAAGGGGTAGTAGGATGAAATTTTGGGAGAAGTAGCAATGATTCAATCAGTAAATCATATTTATTAAGGGCTTACTACGTACAAGGCAATGTACTAAACATGTGGGAGACAACAATATAACAGAGTTGGTAGACATGTTCCCTGTCCACAGCGAGCTTACAGTCTAGAGAGGGAGACAGACATTGATACCAATAAATAAATGACAGATATGGGTATACGTGGTGTGGGGAAGAGGGTGGAGTGAATAAAGGGTGCAAATCCAACTGCAAGGGCGACACAGAAGGAAGTAGGAGAAGAGGATTTAATCAGGGAAGGCCTCTTGGAGGGGATGCACCTTCAATATGGCTTTGAAGGTGGGGGTTTAATTGTCTGTTGGACACGAAGAGGGAGGGGGTTCCAGGCCAGAGGCAGGACGTAGCAGAGGGGTCGAAGGGGAGATGGTTGAGATCGAGGTACAGTGAGTAGTCTGGCATTAGAGGAGCAGAATGCGTGGGCTGTGTTTTAGTAAGAAAACAGGGGCAAGGTGATTTAGAAATGATTATTTTACTCTTGAGAAATGGGTCTTATCTCAAAACTTTCCTCAGAGCGATCTGCTTCTCAGGAACATCCTCTCACACCCAGTAGCCTTCCTAAGGCAGACTGCATGTCCCTGTTCCTTAGACTGTAGATGAGGGGGTTCAGGGCGGGGGCACCACAGAGTAGAACAGGAACACCAGCAGGTCTAGGGTGGAGGGGGAGTCTGACACGGGCTTGAGGTAAGCAAAGGCTCCGGTCGAGAGAAAAACGGTGACGACGGCAAAATGGGGCAGGCAGATGGAGAAGGCTTTGGCCCGTCTCTCGGTAGACGGGAACCTCAGCACCACCGAGAAGATGCAGACGTAGGAGACGACGACGGAGACGAAGGAGAGCAAACTAAAGCAGATGCCGACTGCCAATGACAACATGCGTTTAGGAGCAGGAGACTTTCAGTAAGGAAGGGAAGTCGCAGAAGAACTGCTGGATCAGGTTGGACTAGCAGAAGCTTAGCGTGAATGTCGTGGCTGTGTACACCGCCCCTAACAGCCCCCCGCTAAGCCAGGAGGCGGTGGCCATCTTTCTACAGGCCCCTCGGTCAATGATGGACCCATAGTGCAGGTGGCGGCAGATGGTGGTGTAGCCGTCATAGGGACATCGCCGTGAGGATGGACAGCTCTGAACCACTGAAGAGAATCACCAAAAAAAACCCTGTGCTACATAGCTCCCAAAACAGATATCTCAACGGTCTGTCAGGGATTTGACGATGGACTCGGGGATGGTGACAGAGATGAGGCAGAAATCTTCTGAGGCAGAAAGAGGGACAGGTGCTTGAGGAATTAAGTACATGGGGGTGTGGAGGCGTCGGTCAAGGGCGGTGATGGCAACGATGAGGAGATTCTCTGTCAGGGCCGCCAGGTAGACCAGGAGGAACAGCGCGGCGCAAACCAGCTGCAGCTCCCGGACCTCCGAGATAACCAGCAGGAGTAATCCCCGTCACCCTTGGTAGCGTTGGTCATGTTGTTAGAGATCGGTCTGAGGGAAGGAGAATAATCTCCAGAGAAAAGCACAGGCATAAGAAACAGTGTGACCTACTGTACAAAACCCTGAGCCTGGCAGTCAGAAGTACCTGGGTTCTAAACCTGGCTTTGCTACTTATCTGTTGTGTGACCTTGGGCAACCCACTGCATTTCTGTGCCTCGGTTATGTCAGTGACAATTTGATGTAAATAATAAAGTTGTAAAATGGGGATTTTGTAAAATGGGGATTAAAATTGTGAGCCCCATGTGGAACAGGGACTGTGTCCAACTTGAATCTACCTCAGAGCTTAGAACAGTGTTTGGCACATAGTTAGTGCTTAACAAGTATTATTATTATTATTATCATGATTATTATTACACTCAAATTTATCCTAAAATCCTTCCTCTTCCAACATGTTTTCCCGGATTGATTTCCCAGCACCTGAGCCATATAGTCCCTTCTGACAATTCTATTATTTAGGAGCGATTCGTACCCTCCTTCACATTCAAGTGTAGATGTCTGTTCGATTGATTTATTTTGACCACTTCTATTGTAAATATTTTAAACGTTTGCTTCCACACCTAGACTGTAAGCTCATTGTGAGCAGAGAATGTGTCCGCTTATTGTTGTTTTGCAATCTCCCAAGCGCTTAGTACAGTACCCCGCACACAGTAAACGCTCAATAAATATGATTGACTGACTGAAATCTCCTTATGGACATGGAACATATTACTAATGCAACTACACTACTTCTATTAGTAGTACTACTACTGCTGCTACTGCTATTACTATACTGTCATTACTACCAATGAATAAGTCACTCTATGTTATTCACTGAGGGCTTACTATGTACAGAGCACTGTTCTAAGTGCTTGGGAGAGTACAGTAAAACAAAATTGGTAGACATGGTTGCTGTCCATAATGAATACTATATTACTATACTAGTATACTATTACTATATAGTAGTAATATAGTGAAAAGTAGTAGTGAGAAGCATTGTGGCTTGGTGGAAGAGTGGAAAGAGCATTGGCTTGAAAGTCAGAGGACATGGGTTCTAATCCCGGCTCCTCCACTTGTAGGCTGTGTAACCTTGGGCAAGCCACTTAACTTCTCTGTGCCTCAGTTATCTCATCTGTAAAATGGGGATTAAAACTGCGAGCCCCAAGTGGGACAACCTGATTACCCTGTATCTACCCCAGCGCTTAGAACAGTGCTTGACACATAGTAAGCGCTTAACAAATACCACAGTTTTACTATTACTATTATTATTATCTGATGCCATTAGACTTACATTTTTATGGTATTTGTTCAATGTTTACTATTTAATAACTATTATTCATAGTAATAACAGTATTTGTTAAGCGCTCTAGACTGTGAGCCTGTTGTCAGGTAGGGATTGACTCTGTTGCTGAATTGTATTTTCCAAGTGCTTAGTACAGTGCTCTGTACACAATAAGTGTTCAATAAATACGATTGAATGAATGAATGAATGAAATACCATAATCATTAGTATTATTACTACTGCCATTATCAATCAATCAATCAGTGGTATTTGCTGAGTGCTTAGTATATGCAGAGCACTATTCTTAGTGCTTCGGAGAATACATTACAATAAAATTAGTTATGATCCCTGCCCATACTCAGCTTACATTCTTGAAGGGAGGCAGACTTTAATATAATTACTACCAGTATTACTACTACGACTTACTATTCATTCATTCATTTGAATTTATTGAGCGCTTACTATGTGCAAAGCACTCTACTAAGCGCTTGGGAAGTACAAATCGGCAACATATAGAGACGATCCCTACCCAACAATGGACTCAAAATCTAGAAGGGGGAGACAGACAACAAAACAAAACAAGTAGACAGGTAAACAAATAGTGCTACTACTACTGCTGATGTTACTGCTATTACTACTACTCTACTGCTACTAGGACTAAAGACCTGCAGAAAGACAGGAACAGAAGGTCTGAGACAAGAAACGAAAATCAAAGAAATCTAAATTGAAAGCTATAGAGACCCAGAAAAATTGAGCAGGGTAAAGGCATTAAGACAGAGATATAGAGGAGAATATTGACGTTTGAGACAGAACCAAAGGCAGAAGCCCTAAGATATGTTGATGGTAATCAGAAAGGCGAATACAGAGACAGGTGGAGAGAGGGAAAGAGCGGTAGAATAGGAGAGGAAGAAAGAGGAAGAGAGAGACAGAGGAAATAAACAGAAAGGGAGAGGGGGAAAAGAAAAAGCGATAGAGGTTGAGAGACAGAGAGGGGGAAAAAATAAGCAGTGTGGTCATATGGAAAGAGCATAGACTTGGAAGTCAGAAGATCTGGGTTCTAATCCTAGCTCTGCCACTTGTCTGCTATGTGACCTTGGGCAAGTCACATTATCTTTTTTAATGGCACTCGTTAAGTGCTTACTCTGTGTCAAGCACTGTTCTAAGCACTGGGGTAGATCTGAGCTAAACAGGTTGAACACAGTCCCTGTCCCACTTGAGACTCACAGTCTTATTCCCCATGTTACAGGTGAGGTAACTGAGGCTTAGAGAAGTTAGGTGACTGGCCCAAGATAACACAGCAGACAAATGGAAGAGCCGGGATTAGAATCCAGATCCTCTGATTCCCAGGCCTGGGCTCTATCCATGCACCCAGCCGTTAGCATTTGAGGAAAGATGCCGGCCCTGGTTCTAACCTATGACGTTACATAGCCAGTCAACATCGATTATATTCGTGAGGCAAAACAAGAACTTCCATCTTTCCTCTAAAGGCTCCCTTTCCCTGTTCTTCAGACTCCCCGGGACAGGCCGGGAGGATTGGGTGAGTTTCTCTCTGTTAGCCTCGGCTGGTCTCGACTGGTCTCTGCTGGTGTCGGTTGCCCTGGGCCGACACCCCTACCATCTGTCTCTAGGATGCTCCTGGCTGATCCCAGAATGCTCTGGTGCAGGTACCAAGTATTTCCTCTCCATATACCCTCCCTCACAGAGGCTGAAATACTCTGTCATCGAGCCTGGCTCTGTGGAAAGAAGGGAGGGGTCCCTCTGGGAGGACCTGCTCGGAGTTCCTTTCAGTAGTTGCTCCAGAGGAACCCAGCCAGTGTGTGGAGAAGCAGCGTGACCGGGTGGATAGAACATGGGGCGGGGAGTCAGGGGACCTGGGTTCCCATACCAAGTCAGCGAGCTGTCTGCTCAAGGACCTGGGGCAAGTCATTTCAATTCTCCACGCCTCAGTTCCCTCAACTGTAAAATGGGGATTAAGACTTTGAGCCCCTTTGGGGCCGATTTGCTTCTATCCATCCTAGCGCTTAGTAAAGTGTCTGGTACATAGTAAGCACATAACAACTACTACAAATATCATCATTATCACCCCAGACTAAGCCCTCCTTTTCCTCAACTCCCCCTCTACTCATCATCGCCCCGACCCACTCCCTTTGCTCTACCAACCCCGCCCAACAGCACTTGTGTGTATATGTACATATTTATAATTCTATTAACTTAAATTAATGACTGTCTTCTTGTTTTGATGGCTGTATCTCCCCTTCTAGATTGTAAGCCCTGTGTGGGCAGGGCTGTCTCTCTTTAGTGCTGAATTGTACTTTCCAAGCGTTTAGTGCAATGCTCTGCATACAGTAAGCGCTCAATAAATATGATTGAATCAGTGAATAAATGAATATCATTATTATCATTAATCCCAGCTCCACGACCTGTCTGCTCAGTGATTTTATATCTATCATTATTATCTTTTTAATGGTATTTGTTTAATATTTACTGTGTGCCAGACACGGTATTAAGCTCTGGGTTAGGCACATGTTGATCAGGATGGACGCAGTTCTTTTCCCGTATGGGGCTCACAGTCTTCTTTGCCATTTTATAGATGAGGCAACTGAGGGACAGAGAAGTGAAGCGACTTGCCCAGGTCGTGCATCAGACAAGTGGCAGATCAGCTACTTTCGATTCCCAGGCCTATACCCTACCCACTAGACCATGCTTCTTCTCTTATCCCATCACTTAGTACTGTACTTGAAACAGAGTAAGCACTTCAGTAAACATTTTAAAAAATTAAGATTATAATCTTTCCCTCTTGATCCTGCCTTCTCCCTGGGCAATTATGACCCAGGATCATTTCTACCTGGTGCTTCAATGGCCTCTATTGTGGTCCATTTCCTGTAGCAATGATTCCTCGGCAATCTTCCTCCTCTACACCCCTACCCCCTGGCTCCTCTGTCTTTGTGGGACCACCACCAGCCCCACAGCAGCTTCTCACTTGTACTTGTACTTCCCCAGCGCTTAGTACAGTGCTCTGCACACAGTAAGCGCTCAATAAATACGATTGATTCATTCTCACTATCCTCTGACCACTCCACCCTTGGTTTCCGGGATCTTCCCAATTTCTGTCTGCCCATCGTCCTTCTCTGCCTTCTTTATCTATCCCATCATCTCCTCTGACCTTTGTGGCTTCCTGTCCCTATGCATTGTTGGTGATTCGGATGGCAATCAACCAATCCATGGATTTTTATTGAGCGCTTACTGTTTGAAGACAATTGTACTATGCACTTGAGAGAGTACAAAACAACGGAGTTAGTAGACAAGGTACTTGCCCTCAAGAAGCTTACAGTCTACAGGGGGAGACAGACATTAAAGCAGATCACGATTAGGGGAAATAGTAGATTATGAGACTATTTATACGAGTATCGTGGGGCTGGGGTGAGTATCAAAGTGCTTAAGGGGTACACAGTAAATTTCAGAGTCGAAGCAGAGGGGAAAGCGGACCAGAGAAATGAGTTTCAGCCACAAACTTTCCTCAAGGCGGCCTTCATGTCCCTGTTCCTCAGGCTGTAGATGAGGGGGTTCAGGGTTGGGGGCACCACGGTGTAGAACACTGACACCAGCAGGTCCAGCGTCGAGAGGGAATCGGGCACGGGTTTGAGGTAGTCGAAGCTTCCGGTCGAGAGAAAAAGGGTGATGACGGCGAGGTGGGGCAGGCAGGTGGAGAAGGCTTTGGTTCGACTCTCGGTGGACGGGACCCTCAGCACGGCTGAAAAGATGCGGACATAGGAGACGACATCAGAGACGAAGGAGATGAAACTAAAGCCGATACCCAAAGCCACGCTGATGTCAATGACAGATCTTCAGTAAGGAGGGGAAGTCGCAGAATACTCTGCACACAGTAAGCGCTCAATAAATACGATTGATGAATAATTGCTGGATCACATTGTACTCATAGAAGCTTAATGCGAGCGTTCCGGCAGAGTACATCGCCCTGAAAAGCCCTCTGCTAAACCATGAGTCGGCAGCCATCTTTCCACAGCCCTCTCAGTTCATGATGGAGTTTAAGCGCAGGGGGCGGCAGATGGCTCTGAGAACGAGCACTTCTGGAGCGGCAGAAAGAATGACCAAAAGGATTTGGGCCACACAACTTCTGAAATAGGTGGATTTGCTGCTGATCAGGGAGTTGTGGATGGATTGGGGGACGGTGACAGAGATGTCGCAGAGGTCGAGGACTGACAGGTTCCTGAGGAAGAAGTACATGGGGAGCTGGAGTCACTGGTTAAGGGCCGTGACGGCGACGATGAGGAGATTCCCCGTAAGGGCCACCAGGTAGACCAAGAGGAACAGCACAGCGTGGACCAGCTGCAGCTCCCGGACCTCCGAGAAACCCAGCAGGAGGAATTCTGTCACAACTGTGTGATTGGCCATGTGGTCTGAGGACTGCCTGAGGGTACCAAGAAAACACAGGAAAAGTGAAATTGTTAGGTTGCATCAGACCTCTCAGATTTCTGTTTCTTCTGCCTCTGACCTGTAATGAAGGCAAACACTCAAACCGATTTATTCTCCCGGGAACGTTCCCTGTTCTTAAATGTTTGTGAGGATTGAGATACTGCAACTCTTCTTATTTATCTAGTCACCCTAGCCTATCTGCCCTGGAACGCCCTCTCCCTTCTTATCTCCTCTCCCAAATCATCATCAATCGTATTTATTGAGCGCTTACTGTATGCAGAGCACTGTACTAAGCGCTTGGGAAGTACAAGTAGGCAACATATAGAGACAGTCCCTACCCAACAGTGGGCTCACAGTCTAGAAGGGGGAGACAGAGAACAAAACCAAACATACTAACAAAATAAAATAAACCGAATAGATATGTACAAGTAAAATAAAATAAATAAATAAATTGAGTAATAAATATGTACAAGCATATATACATATATACAGGTACTGTGGGGAAGGGAAGGAGGTAAGATGGGGGGATGGAGAGGGGGACGAGGGGGAGAGGAAGGAAGGGGCTCAGTCTGGGAAGGCCTCCTGGAGGAGGTGAGCTCTCAGTAGGGCCTTGAAGGGAGGAAGAGACCTAGCTTGGCGCATGGGCAGAGGGAGGGCATTCCAGGCCCGGGGGATGACGTGGGCCGGGGGTCGATGGCGGGACAGGCGAGAACGAGGTACACGGAGGAGATTAGCAGCAGAGGAGCAGAGGGTGCGGGGTGGGCTGTAGAAGGAGAGAAGGGAGGTGAGGTAGGAGGGGGCGAGGTGATGGAGAGCCTTGAAGCTCAGGGTGAGGAGTTTCTGCCTGATGCGCAGATTGATTGGTAGCCACTGGAGATTTTTGAGGAGGGGTGTAACATGCCCAGAGCGTTTCTGGACAAAGATAATCCGGGCAGCAGCATGAAGTATTGATTGAAGTGGGGAGAGACACGAGGATGGGAGATCAGAGAGAAGGCTGATGCAGTAGTCCAGACGGGATAGGATGAGAGCTTGAATGAGCAGGGTAGCGGTATGGATGGAGAGGAAAGGGCGGATCTTGGCAATGTTGCGGAGCTGAGACTGGCAGGTTTTGGTGACGGCTTGGATGTGAGGGGTGAATGAGAGAGCGGAGTCGAGGATGACACCAAGGTTGCGGGCTTGTGAGACGGGAAGGATGGTAGTGCCGTCAACAGAGATGGGAAAGTCAGGGAGAGGGCAGGGTTTGGGAGGGAAGACAAGGAGTTCAGTCTTGGACAAATAAAATACAAATAAACACAAAGACAAACACGAAGCAGCAGGGTGACTTAAATTCAGGCAGACGTAGAGAAATAGAGATAGGAAGACAGAAGCACAGAGACCAAACAAAATTCAAGGGTATTCCTAGACCAAGAGACAGAGTTTTAATTATAGCTCTGCCACTAGCTTGCAGTGTGACCTACTGTGAGACCTTGGGCCAGTTACATAACTTCTCTGGCCTCAGTTCTTTCATTTGCAAATAGTGATTATTTTTTTTTCTGCTATGTAAACTGCGAGCCCAATGTGAGAGAGGGTCTATGTCCAGTCTGATTATTGGAGAAGCAGCATGACTTAGTGGAAAGAGCACAGGCTGGGGAAACGGAAGACTTGGGTTCTAATCCCGTCTCTGCAACTTGTCTGATGTGTGATCTTGGGCAAGCAATGAACTTCTCTGTGCCTCAGTTACCTCATCTGTAAAATGGGGATTAAGACTGTGAGCCCCATGTCGGACAACCTGATTACCTTGTATCTACCTTAGTGCTTAGAACAGTGCTTGGCATATAGTAAGCGCTTAAAAAATACCATTATCATTATCATTATCTTGTATCTCCCCCAGCGCTTAGAACAGTACTAGGCATGTACTAAGTGTTTAACAGTATAAAAAAAAACACCAGTTCTCCATTCCACTTAGAGTGTGAGCTCCATGTGGGACATGGGCTACGTCCAGTCTTCTATCAGCTCCAACACTAAGAACGGTTCCAGCGCTTAGTAAAGTGCCTGGCACATAGTAAGTGCATAACCAATGACATAATTATTATTATTGTTATTATTATTACAAGGCACACAGTAAATGCTTAACAATTACCTATAGAAATGCCTGTTCTCCCTCCAATTTAGACTGTGGGACATGTTGGACATGGACTCTGTTTAATCGTGTATCTAGCCAGGAGCCTAGACCTGTGCTTGGAGTATAGTAAGCGCTTATCAAGATAGAGGAAGACAAAGATCAGGCAGGAACTCACATGAACAATGAAGCAGCTCTAAGGTCATTGAGATGGATTTCCTGATGCACGTTGGCACTTACCAATGTATGGAAACAGGCGATTTCTCGTCACATTCCCCCCAGACTTAAAAAAGCCTCCTCTTTTTGCTGTTCAGCCCCTCCATCTCTAGACGTCAAGCTCGTTGTGGTCAGGGAAATTGTCTCCCAACTCTGTTATAATGCACTCTCACGAGCGCTTAGTACAGAGTTCTGCATACAGAAAGCGTTCAGAAAATACCACTGATGGATTAAAGTCTTTCCCCCACCTCTGGACTGTATGCTCACTGTGGCCAGGGAACGTATCTCCCAACTCTGTTATATTGTACTCTCCCTAACGTTTAGTCCAGTGCCCTGCACACAGTAAGCTTTCAATAAATCCCACTGATTGACTGCTGGTTGCACCCGGGAGGAGACATCTTTCCGTTGTTGAGGAGTTCCCTAAAGATGGTGTCTTCCATGTTCTGCGCTCCTCTCGAGTGGCAATTTATAATCCTTCCCATGTGGCCTCTCTGTTCCCTTTGGAGAAAGCAGGATTCCTCTTTTGTTCTGAGGGACCTAGCGACTGAAAGCCCCCAGAATCTACTGTGCGGTCAAATATGATTGATTGAATGAATGAATGAATGAATGAATCATCCTGGCTTCGCCATGAGGATAATCAAGCTACTCTCAACCCCACAGCACTTCATATTTATAAATTATGAAATATATACCGTAAATTATTTGTTTAGACAAATGCCTGTCTCTCTCTAGACTTTTTTCTTCTTATGGGTAGAGAAGGTGTCTATCAACTCTGTTATACTGCAATGAAAATACTAGTAATAATGATATTTGTTAAGCACTTACTATGTGCCAAGTACTATGTGATAAGCGCTTGGGCGGGTAAAAGCAAATTGGGTTGGACACAATTCCTGTTCCACGTGAAACTCACAGTCTCGATACCCATTTTACAGAGGAGGTAGCTGAGGCATAAAGAAGTGAAGTGACTTGCCCAAGGTTACACAGCAGACAGGTGGCAGAGCTGGGATTAGAACCCATGACCCCAGGCCCATGCTCTAAACACTAAGCCAGGCTCCTTCTCCGGCATACTGTACTCTCTCAAAGGCTCAGTACAGTGCTCTGCACACAGTAAGTGCTCAATAAACACCACTGACGGTGATAACTGATGATTGAGGGCCTTAAGTGGAGGACACTGGTATGATGTCTTTTTACCAGTATCATCTCCTCATAAATTCTAAGATGTCCTCTCAGGGACTTCCTTTCTGTCATTTGAAATCATTTCTGTGATCAACGGTCTCCTTTTGACTCCCTCCTTATGATCTAGAATCCCTTCTTAACCAACTCTTTCCTCTGTCTGTGTTTTTGTCCTCTTATTCACTGAAGACAATAAATATAATAATAATAAAAATGGCATTTGTTAAGCACTTACTATGTGCCAAGTACTGTGTAAGGTTGGACACAGCCTTGTCTCACTTGGGGCTCACAGTCTTCAGACCCATTTTACAGATGAGGAATCTTAACCACAGTGAAGTGATTTGACTAAGGTCACAGAGCAGACAAGTGGTGGAGAGGGGTTTAGAACCCAGGTCCTCTGACTCCCAGGTCTGGGGTCTTTCTTCTAGGCTATTATGCTTCTACATTTGGTGATCACTACCAGAGAGCTGTTCTAAGCCCTTGGAGAAAACACTAGGCTTGTTAAACAAGGGGCTTGCAATATTATGGGGGAGGCAGACATTCAAGAGAATTAAAGATGGGAAGCAACAGAATGTAAAGATTTGGACATAAGTGCTATGGGGCTGTGGTAGGGTAAGTATACAAGTACTCAGAGGTAAAGAACTAAGGTCCCAGGAAACCCAGAAGGGACAGTGAATAAATTGACTGGGAACCCACATACCCCAACCACACCAAATACTACATTGCAATATTCCCAAGCATTGGGAATCAATTCTGGGAGAGCAGCTGGATTCTAGAGAGAAGGAGGCTAGCCACTTAATGTGAAAATATTGAATGGGAAGTCACCTGGGACCATATTAACCAATCAGTCAATCAGTGGTATTTATTGGATGCTTACTGTGAGCAGAATGCTATACTAAGCCCTTCGGAAAGTACAATATAATAGAGTCGGTAGGCACGTTCTCTGCCCACAGTGAGCTTACGGACTAGTGGGGAAGACAGAAATAAACATAAATAAATAAATTGTGTATATGGACATAAGTGTTGTGGGGCTGAGGGAGGGGTGAATAAAGGGAGCAAATTCAAGTGCAAGCGTGACGCGGAAGGGAGTGGGAGAAGAAATGAGGGCTTAGTCATGGAAGACCTCTTGGAGGAGATGTGCCTTCAATAAGGCTGTGAATGTGGGGAGAGTGATCTGTAGTGGACATACGATGGATCAGCTGTAAACGGAATGTCCGTTATTATACTGGATAAATAGCAATTTAGTCAGGGAAGGATTTGGAATCTGGGAAGCCAAGGGAAAGGAGATAGGGTAGCGAGCAGTGGTAAAGACTGTAAGCTCCTTGTGAGAGGGGTTCCAATTCCGTTGTGTTGGACTTTCCCAAATGTTTACTACAGTGCGCTGTACAGAGTAAGTGCTCAATGAATACCACTGATGGGCTGATCACTAGGGAAGGAGAAACAACAACACTTAGTGCAGTGCGGTTCATAACCAGGGGGTTTGGAAATATTCTAGGGATAAATGTCAGGTCAAAAGTAGGGGATCTTTATTCTGAAGGAATGTATGCCCCGGTAGGACCCTCCCCAGGGCGGCTTTCATGTACCGGTTCCTCAGGCTGTAGCTGAGGGGGTTCAGGGCGGGGGGCTACGTGGTGTAGAACACAGTCACCAGCAGGTCCAGAGTCAAGGTGGAGTCAGACACGGGCTTCAGGCGGGCAACAGCTCCAGTCGAGAGGAAGATAGTGACGACGATGAGGTGAAGCAGTCAGGTGGAGAAGGCTTTGGCCTGCCCTCGGTGGCCGGCATCCTCAGCACAGTCCGGAAGATGTGCACGCATGAGAAGACGATGAAAGCCAAGCTAATTCCAGTGAGCACGCTGACATTGATGACTACGTGCGTTTCGGAACAGGAGATCTCTTGTAAGGAAGGGATATCGCAGAAGAACTACTGGATCATGTTAGAGCCACAGAAGCTTAGTGTTAATGTCCTGGCTGTGTACATCGACCTGAACAGGCCTCGCTGTGCCAGCCTGTAATTCCCAAGCTCTTAGTACAGTGCTCTGCACATAGTCAGGTCTCAATAAATACGATTGAATGAATGAATGAATGAGGCGGCGGCCATCTTCCCACAAGTCCCTCCGTCCATGATGACCTCGTAGCGTAGGGGGCAGCAGATGGCGGCCTAGCGGTCGTAGGACATCGCCGTGAGGAGGGACAACTCCGAGAAAGCAAACGAAATCACAAAAACGACCTGAGCCACACAACCCCAGAGAGAGATGGCTCAGCCATTGATCAGGGAGTTGTGGGTGGACCTGGGGACGGTGACGGAGATGAGGCCGAGGTCGAGGACGGGCAGGTTCCTGAGGAAGACGTACATGGGGGTTTGGAGGCACCAGTCGAGAGAGGTGACAGCGACGATGAGGAAATCCTCCATCAGGCCGCTCGGTAGACCTGAAGGAACAGCGTGGTGTGCACCAGCTGCAGCTCCCGGACCTCCTAGAATCTCAGTAGGAGGAATTTTCTCACCTTGGTGGTGTTTCATATTTTCATGGATTATCTGGGAACTTCCCATGGAGACACAGAAGGAGCACATATACAGGAAAGAATCTGAAAATCCCCATTTTTATTTTCAACTATCAGCCTCCTTCCGTTTTGGCTTTCAGGTCTGCATTTTCACTTTCACAAAGACCCAAGATGGGAAGGCAATAGCTTTGAAACAATGAAAAAAGGTCTGGGGTCCTACCCACCCACCCCTTTCTCTCTCTCTCTCTCTCTCTCTCTCTCTCTCTCTCTCTCTCTCTCTCTCTCTCTCTCTCTCTCTCTCAGACACACACACACACACACTTTACAAGTATATTTTTACCAACTCTGCTTTACTATACTCTCCCAACTCTGTTCTATTTCACTCTCTGAAGCACTTAGTTCAGTGCTCGCACACAGTAAGTGCTCAATAAATACCATTGATTAATTGATCATTTCTGCAAACACCTTTTAAGTGTGTGTCATAATGGCATCCTGATATCATTCAATCGTCTTTATTGAGCGTTTACTGTGTGCACAGCACTGTACTAAGCACTTGGAAAGTATAGGTCAGCAAAGGAAAGAGACAATCCCTGTCCAAAACGGGCTCTTAGTCTAGAAATGAATGAATTACCTACATTGCCTAATATTTTTTCACCATTAATGGTGTTTCTTGAGAGCTTTCTGTGTGTAGGGCACTGTACTAATTGCTTGGGAGAGGCCCTCCCGCCCGCCATCACACCGCATGGACCCCGCTGCTCCCGGAAGGATCCTCTCCTCAGAGCGCCAGAGAGGCCCGCCATAGACGCCCGGGACTCCGTTCCCAAGAGGCCCGCCATCACACCGCGTGGCCCCTAGCTGCTCCCGGAAGGCTCCTCTCCTCCGAGCGCCGCCATAGACGCCCCCTGCTTCCACCCCGCCCCCCCCCACACTAAAGCGACCTTCCTTATAGTGACCCCCCAACCCCCCTACCCGGTACGGTCCTGACTGACTCCCCCCCACCCCCACCCCGGGAAAAAGGCCCTTGTTATTATCAAGTTGCATTAACGACTACTTCATTCGCACCTACTCAGCCAGGATGTCCCGCCATCGAACCCCGGCCCACGTCCTCCCCCAGGCGTGTAATGGCCTCCCTCTGCCCATCCACCAAGCTAGCTCTATTCCTCCCTTCAAGGCCCTACTGAGAGCTCATCTCCTCCAGGAGGCCTTCCCAGACTGAGCCCATTCCTTCCTCTCCCCCTCGTCCCCCTCTACATCCCCAGCATCTTACCTCCTTCACTTCCCCATAACACCTGTATATATGTATATATGCTTGTACATATTTATTACTCTATTTATTTACTTATTTTACTTGTATCTATCTATTCTATTTATTTTATTTTGTTAGTATGTTTGGTTTTGTTCTCTGTCTCCCCCTTCTAGACTGTAAGCCCACTGTTGGGTAGGGACTGTCACTATATGTTACCAGCTTGTACTTCCCAAGCGCTTAGTACAGTGTTCTGCACACAATAAGCGCTCAATAAATACGATTGATTGATACAATAGAACAGAGTTACTGGAAACGTTCCCTGCCCACAGCGAGTTTACAGTCTAGAGGAGGAGAAGGGCATTAATATAAATATATGTGACAAGATTGAATATAAGTTCCCTTCCTGTTTTTGAGTGTGCTCTGCAGGTAGGCTACTCTTCAAGCGAACCAAAAATGGCTGAGGGAATCTGATACAGGTATTCATATTATTCATAGCCTAAAAGGCAGTCCAGTAGGCAATCGATCAATCAATGGTATTTATTGAGCACTTTCTGGATGCAGAGCATTGTACTAAGCCTTTTGGGGGGGGAGTGCAGTAGAACAGAATTGGAAGACACGTTCCCTGCCCACAGAGAGCTTCGAAGCTAGTCTAGTCTCAGCTTCATTGTCCTTTGTCTTTCTCTTGCACACAGTCAGTTGTAAGCTCCGTGTGGGCACAGATCCGGTCTATCGACTCAATTATATCAGTACAGGGCTCCGCACTCAGTAACTACGATGGATGGATTGAGCGGTTGATTTTGACTCACCGGGGCTGTCCAAGGTTGGGGATGCTGAGTTCCTTCTCGTCTCCTCATGTGGGTTTGTGGCTGTGACGGGAAAGAGTCTGGCATAAAACCAGTGCTCCGGGCTTTTCGGAGACAGCAGTCGCTGTTCAGGGCGGGAAGGGGGGAGGGGGTTCCCCCAGGAGGACCAAACCCAGGCTCGCCCTGAGAGACCTGTTACCTGGAAGACTCAGGAGTCCCCGAAGTGACGTTATCCCCGAGGTTCAGCAGGGCTCAGACTGTACCACTAATGTTACCGCCCTCACTCATGTGAATGCCCATGGTCACAAATTCATTTAGTTGTCTTCGTTTAGTGCTTGCTGTGTGGAAAGCACTGTAGTAAGCGCTTGGTAGCGTACAACCCAACAATAAACAGACATATTCACTGCTCACAATGAATTTATAATGTAGAGAAATTTTGATAACGGACGAAACTCTGGCCAACTGACTAGTTGTGCGATCCTCCTCTGAGCTCTCACTCTCCCCACCTTCACAGCCTTATACAAATTTCCTCCAAGGGGTCATTCCTGACTAATCCCTCATTTCCTCTTCTCCCACTCCCTTCCGTGTCACTCTGGTACTTGGATTTGCACCCTTTATTCACCCCTCTCTTAGCCTCACAGTTCCTTTGTCCCTATCCATAATTTATTTATGTATATTAACGTCTCTCTCCCTCACTAGATTGTAAACTCGCGGGCAGGGAACGTGTCCACCAACTCTGCTGTATTATACTCTCCCAGGGGCTCAGGGCAGTGCTCTCCACCCAGTAAGTGTTCAGTAAATACAATTGATTGATTCATTCATTCAATCGTATTTTTTGAGTGCTTGTGTGTGCAGAGCACTGTACTAAGTGCTTGATTGATCATGAATCTGGTTTTGTACTGGACAGTCTGGTTTCTGGCTGCTCTGGTCCCAGGATCCATGAGTGACCCTCTTGACCACCGTCGCAGTTTCTCTGTGCCCTTGTCTAGCAGCACCAAAAGACCAACGTCCAGTTGGGTGCCATGACTATTGGCTTTCCTAGTCTTCTCTTACAGTTCCATCTCCCGTTACAGTCCTCCTTTCATGTTCTCCCAGACACCCAGATCTACATCTCTGCCCCTGCTCTCTCCCCCTCTCTCCAGGCTCGCATCTCCTCCTGTCTTCAGGACATCTCCATATGGATGTCTGCCCGCTACCCAAAACTCAACATGTCCAAGACTGAACTCCTTGTCTTCCCTCCCAAGCCCTGCCCTCTCCCTGACTTTCCCATCTCTGTTGACGGCACTACCATCCTTCCCATCTCACAATCCCGCAACCTTGGTGACATCCTCGACTCCGCTCTCTCATTAAAACCCTCACATCCAAGCCGTCACCAAAACCTGCCGGTCTCAGCTCCGCAACATCGCCAAGATCCGCCCTTTCCTCTCCAACCAAACCGCTACCCTGCTCGTTCAAGCTCTCATCCTATCCCGTCTGGACTACTGCATCAGCCTTCTCTCTGATCTCCCATCCTCGTGTCTCTCCCCACTTCAATCCATACTTCACGCCGCTGCCCGGATTATCTTTGTCTAGAAATGCTCTGGGCATGTTACTCCCCTCCTCAAAAATTTCCAGTGGCTACCAATCAATCTGCGCATCAGGCAGAAACTCCTCACCCTGGGCTTCAAGGCTCTCCATCACCTCGCCCCCTCCTACCTCACCTCCCTTCTCTCCTTCTATAGCCCACCCCGCACCCTCCTGCTCCTCCTGCCGCTAATCCCCTCACCGTGCCTCGTTCTCGCCTGTCCCACCATCGACCCCCGGCCCACGTCATCCCCCTGGCCTGGAATGCCCTCCCTCTGCCCATCCGCCAAGCTAGCTCTCTTCCTCCCTTCAAGGCCCTACTGAGAGCGCACCTCCTCCAGGAGGCCTTTCCAGACTGAGCCCCTTCCTTCCTCTCCCCCTCGTTCCCCTCTCCATCCCCCCATCTTACCTCCTTCCCTTCCCCACAGCACCTGTATATATGTATATATGTTTGTACATATTTATTACTCTATTTATTTATTTATCTTACTTGTACATATTTATTCTATTTATTTTATTATGTTAGTATATTTGGTTTTGTTCTCTGTCTTCCCCTTCTAGACTGTGAGCCCACTGTTGGGTAGGGACTGTCTCTATGTGTTGCCGACTTGTACTTCCCAAGCGCTTAGTACAGTGCTCTGCACGCAGTAGGCGCTCAATGAATACGATTGATTGATTGACTGATTGATTGATTCTCCCACTCCCTTCTGCGTCACCCTGACTTGTTCCCTTTATTCATCCCCCCGTCCCTGCCCCACAGCGCTAATGTCAATATCTGTTATTTATTTATGCCTATTAATATCCGTCTACACCTCGAGAACGTAAACTTGCTGTGGTCAGGGAATGTGTCCATTATATTGTTTTATTGTACTCTCCCAAGCACTTAATATAATGCTCTGCACACAGTAAGCACTCAGTTAATACTATTAACTGACTGACTGACTGATTATTAAAAGTAACCTCATTTTCACCCACATGTTGATCTGGTCCCAGTTAACGCTAGTATACGGGGTCGGCCTAATGGAAAGAGCACGGGGTTGTGATTCAGAAGAGGACCTGGGTTCTAATCCCTGCTCTGCTATGTACCTGCTGTGTGACCTTGGGCAAATCATTTCACTTCTCTGGGCCTCAGATACCTCATCTATGTAGTGGAGATTAAGACTGTGAGCCCCGTGTGGGACAGGGATTGATGATGATGATGAAATTTTTTATTAAGCGATTACTATGTGCAGAGCACTGTTCTAAGCACTGGGGGATTTACAAGGTGATCAGATTGCCCATGTGGGCCTCACAGTCCTAATCCCCATTTTACAGATGAGGTAACTGAGGCCCAGAGAAGTTAAGTGACTTGCCCAAAGTCACACAGCTAACGAGTGGTGGATCCGGGATTTGAACCCATGACCTCTGACTCTAAAGCCCGTGTTCTTTCCACTGAGCCACGCTGCTTCTCTTATGAAGTTTTGGTATTTGTTAAGCGTTTACTATGTGCAAAGCACTGTTCTAAACGCTGGTTAGGATACAAGGTGATCAGGTGGTCCCATATGGGGCTCACAATCTTAATCCCCATTTTACAGATGAGGTAACTGAGGCACAGAGAAGTTACGTGACTTGCCTAAAGTCACACAGCTAACAAGTGGCAGAGCTGGGATTTGAATCCATGGCATCTGACTCCAAAGCCCGGGCTCTTTCCACTGAGCCACGCTGGATTGGGTACAACCCGATCGTCTCATATCTACCCCAGCCCTTAGTACAGTGCCCAGCACATAACTGGAACGTATCTACTGATTATGTTATATTGTACTCACCCAACAGTTTAGTACAGGGCTCTGCACACAGTAAGCTCTCCATTGATTGATTGATGATAATCACTTTACAAATGCTGCAAACAAATTGCCAATTTCCACGGCTACCACTCCCTTTAGACGGCTAGCATTATAATCTATTCGGGCATGGTGGCCCTGGATCTTGAGGTCTCAGCAACTGGCCGTCCCTCTTTCTCTGTGGGAGACTCCATGGTCACCAGTAGTTCCCATGTCACCGACGCCAAGGGGTAGGGACCCAAAATCCCCCAGGATCGAAGGGTCTTTGACCTCAGGAAGAAGAGGTTTCTACAGCCGCTATCATTCTCCTCAGTGTGGACTTCATGCCTTGGTTCCTCAGTATGTAGATGAGGGGGTTAAATGGGGGGCACAACGATATAGAACCCGGTCACCAGCAGGTCCAGGGCCGAAGGGGAGTCAGACACGGGCGTGAGTTAGGCGAAGGTACCGTTCACGACGACGAGGAGAGGCAGACAGGTGGAGAAGGCTTTGGCCCGGCCCTCGGCAGTCGGCATGCTCAACACGACCAGAAAGATGTACACGTACGAGAAGACGATGAAAACGAAGGAGATGAAAGACAAGCTAAAACCAGTGGCCACGCTGACATCGATGACAGGGTGCGTTTCAGGACAGGAGATCTTCAGTAGGAAGGGACGTCACAGAAAAACTGCTGGATCAGGTTAGAGCCACAGAAGCTCAGTGTTAATGTCCCTGCTGTGTACATCGCCACAAACAGGTCCCCGCTGAGCCATGAGGCGGCGGCAATCTTCCCACAGGCTCCTCAGTCCATGATGACCTCGTAGCACAGGGAGCGACAGATGGCGGCCTAGCGGGCATAGGACATTGTCGTGAGGAGGAACAACTCTGAGAAAGCAAACAAAATCACAAAAACGACCTGGGCCACACTGTCCTAGAGAGAGATGGCTCTGCCATTGATCAGGGAGTTGTGGATGGATTGCGAGATGATGGTGGAGATGAGGCAGAGGTCGAGGACGTACAAGTTCCTGAGGAAGAAGTATATCGGGGTGTGGAGGCGCTGGTCGAAGTCGGTGATGGCGATAATGAGGCGATTCCCCGTCCGTCAGGGCTGCCAGGTAGACCAGGAGGTACAGCGCGGCGTGGACAAGCTGCAACTTTAGGACCTCCGAGAATCCCAGCAGGAGGAATTCCTTCACCAAGGTGGTGTTGGTCATTTTCATGGAGAATCTGTGGATTGCCCATAGAGGCACAGAAAATTGATTCTGTTATTCATAGCCTAAAAGGCAGTCTAGTAGACAATCAATCACATGTATTCATTAAGCACTTCCTGTGTGCAGAGCACTGTACTAAGCGTTTGGGACAGTACAATAGGACAGGGTTGGTAGATTAATTCCCTGCCCACAATGAGCTTACAGTGGTGGAGACCGACATTAATAGCAATCCATAAATTATGGAAATGTACGTAAGTGGTCTGGGGCTGAGGGTGGGGTGAATAATCAATCAATATTGAGCGCTTCCTCTGTGCAGAGCATTGCACTAAACGCTTGGGAGAGTACAGTAGACCAGAGTTGATAGACTCAATCCCTTTCAGCAACGAGTTTTCAGGCTAGTCTAACCTCAGTTTCATTGTTCTTTGACCTCCTCTTGGGATCCTGGAAGCTTGGCCTCTACCGGTTTCAACTAGAGGTAAGCGGCATGGCTTAGTGGAAAGAGCCCGGGCTTGGGAGAACCTGATTACCTTGTATGTACTCCACCGCTTAGAATAGTGCTTGGCACATAGTAAGTGCTTACGAAATACCGTAATTATGATTAATCCACGCTTCCCAACTCAGAGCCTTTTCTTCTTTGGGCGGTCAGTATCTTTTCCACAGCGACTGGTTTGCCACCCACACACCACGTCTGACCGCTCATCTCACATGTCGCCTTCCTGTTCCATCTTCTCTGCCTTCCTGGCTTTTCATCTGCCCCTTCCTTTCAACCTGGACTTGTATTCTATATCTTCCATTCCAGTCTGTGATTGGGAAGCAGCATAACGTAAGTGGAAAGCACACAGGCATGGGAGGCCGAAGACCTGGGTTCTAATCCCAGCTCCACCACCTACCCTGTTTTTGGTGGTATTTGTTAAGAGGTTACTATGTTCCAGGCACTATCCTAAGTACTGGGGTAGATACAAGCCAATCAGATTGCACACTGTCCATGTTCCACATGAGGGTCACAGTCTTAATCCCCATGTTACAGATGATGTAAATGAGGAAGAGAGAAGTGAAGTGACTTGCTCAGGTTCACAAAGCAAGTAAATAGTGGAGTTGGGATTAGAACCTACTCTACTCTCCTACTCTATCCTAATCCTCCTCGACCTCTCAGCTGCCTTCGACACTGTGGACCAACCCCTTCTCCTCAACACTTTATTCAACCTTGTCTCCATGGACTCTGTCCTTTTCTGGTTCTCCTCAACTCTCTGTCCGTACATTCTCAGTCTCCTATACGGGCTCCTCATCCCCCTCCCATGCTCTTACTGTAGGGGTTCCTGAAGGATCAGTTCTTGATCCCCTTCTGTTCTCCATCTATATGCACTCCCTTAGTGAATTCATTCGCTCCCAAGGCTTCAACTATCATCCCTACACAGACGAAACCCAAATCTACATCTCCTCCCCTGCTCCCTCTCTCTCCCTCCAGGCTCATATCTCCTTCTGCCTTCAGGACATTTCCACCTGGATGTCC
Organism: Tachyglossus aculeatus; assembly: GCF_015852505.1. Lineage (NCBI taxonomy): Eukaryota > Metazoa > Chordata > Mammalia > Monotremata > Tachyglossidae > Tachyglossus > Tachyglossus aculeatus. Next base: position 117,193 of record NW_024044917.1, on the reverse strand, counting down.
GCCCGCCACCCAAACCTCAACATGTTCAGGTCTGAGCTTCTTACATTCTCTCTCAAATCCTGTCCTCTCCCTGACTTTCCCGTCAATGTGGATGGCACTACCATCCTTCTCGTCTCACAAGCCCGCAACCTTGGTATCATCCTTGACTCTGTTCTCTTATTCACCCCACACATTCAATTCGTTACAAAACCCTGCCAGTCTCACCTTCACAACACTGCCAGGTTGCGCCCTTTCCTCTCCGTCCAAACCTCTACCTTGTTGGCTCAATTTCCCATCCTATCCCAATTGGACTACTTCATCGGCCTCCTTTCTGACCACCCATCCTCCTGTCTCTCCCCCCTTCAGTCTATAATTCACTCTGCTGCTCGGATTATCTTTCTATAGAAACGCTCTGGGCATCTCAATCCCCTCCTCAAAAATCTCCAGTGGTTGCATATATCAACCTTCACATGAAGCAAAAACTTCTCACTATCGGCTTCAAAGCTCCCCATCACCCACTCCCTCCTACCTCACCTCCCTTCTCTCATTCTCCAGCTCAGCCCTCACAATCCACTCCTCTGCCGCTAACCTCCTCAGTGGGCCTCGTTCTCGCCTGTCCTTCCGTCGACCTCTGGCCCATGTCCTACCTCTGGCCTGGGATGCCCTCCCTCTATTCATCCACCAAACTAGCTCTCTTCCTCCCTTCAAAACCGTACTGAGAGGTCACTTTCTCCAGGATGCCTTCCCAGACTAAGCCCCCCTTTTCCTTTCCTCCTCCTCCCCTCTTCATCGCCCTCCTCCTTCCCTCTACCCCCTTCCCCTCCCCACAGCACTTGTGTATATTTGTATGTAGTTGTTACTCTATCTCATGTATGTTTGTACATATTTGCTACTCTATTTATTTTATTAATGGTGTGCATATAGCTATAATTCTATTTATTCTGATGGTATTAACACCTGTCTACTTGTTTTGTTTTGTTTTCTGTCTCCCCCTTCTAGAGAGTAAGCCCGTTGTTACGTAAGGACCTTCTCTGTATGTTGCCTATTTGTCTTCCCAAGCGCTTAGTACTGTGCCCTTAACACAGTAAGCGCTCAATGAATACGATCGAATGAACGAATGAATGAACCCATGAATGAACCCAGGCTTGTGATTTTCCCCTAGGCTCTACTACTTTTCAGCTGCTTTTCCGACATGGACATATTTTTACACTCTGATGCTTCCCCTTGGAGTAATTCATTTCAATACCAATTTCTCACACAACAACTGAAAGCTTCTTGAGTGCTGATACTGTGTCTATCCACTCTGTTGCACTGGACGCTACCAAGCACTTAGTTCAGCGATCTGCACATAGTCAGTTGTAAGCTCCGTGTGCGCACAGATCCTATCAGCTCACTTCTTATTGTGCCCTCCCAAGTTCTCAGTACAGTAATTGTATATATTTGTATAGATGTATTACTCTATTAATTTTACTTGTACATATTTACTATTCTATTCATTTTGTTAATGACACGCATATAGCTATAATTCTATTTGTTCTGACGATATCCATGGTCACAAATTCACTCAATTTTCTTCGTTTGGGGAGCGCAAAGCACTATAGTAAGCGCTTGGGTTAGTAGAATACAATAAAAAACAGACAAAGGCACCACTCACAATGAATTTATAATGTAGAGACATTCCAATAATGAAGGGAACTCTGACAAACTGACTAATTATGTGATCCTCCTCTGAGCTCTCACTCTCTCCACCTTTAGAGATTTATTAAGAACACCTCTCCTCAGGAGGCCTTCTCCGATTAAGCCCCCATTTCTTCTTCTTATACTGCTTTCTGCGTTGCCTTTGCACTTCGATTTGCATGCTTTATTCACCCTGCTCTCACCCTCCTGCACTTGTGTTTATACCTGCAATTTATTTATAGTAATGTCTGCCTCCCCCTTTAGACGGTAAACTTGCTGTGGGCAGGGAATGTCAGTGTATTGTTGTACTATACTCTCCCAAGCTCTTACTACAGTGATTTGCATACAGTAAGTGCTCAATATATACGATTGTTTGATTGGTAATAAGCGCTTTACAAATACTACAGACAAATGATCAATCTCTGCAGCCACCACTGCGTGTAGCCAGTGCTGTAATCAATTCAGGCCTGCAGGACCTTGATCCCGAGGTCTCAGTAATCAGGTCAGCCGTCTTTCTGCACAAGAGACTCCCTCATCACCTGAGGGACTGATGCTAAGGGGTGGGGACCCAGCTTTATTCGGGCTAGAAGGGTCCATGACCTCATGGAGAAGGATGTTCTACCGCCGTTTTAGAAGCATTTCTCCACTATCATTCTCCCCAGGGCGGCCTGCATGTCCCGGCTCCTCAGTCTGTAGATGAAGAGGTTCAGGGCAGGGGCTACCACGGTGTAGAACACGGACACCAGCAGGTCCAGGGCCGAGGAGGAGTCATGCACGGTTTTAAGGTAGGTAAAGGCCCCATTTGCTACGAATAAAGTCACGATGGGGAGATGGGGCAGATAGGTGGAGAAGGCTTCGTCCCGGCCCTCGGCGGCCGGCATCCTCAGCACGGTCCGGAAGATGCACACGTACGAGACGACGATGGCGAGGAAATAACCGAAGGTGAGACCGACTGAGATGGTTTTTGTTACAAATTCCTGGAAATTTCCCCTGGGCCTCGCGAGACTGATGAGCTGAGGAATGTCACAAAAGAACTGGGGGAGGACGTTGGACCTCCAGACGGGGACGGAGAAGATGGCGATGGTGTGTGTCATGGCGGTTAGTGATCCAAAGAGCCACGAGGCAGCAGCCATCTTCCCACAGGCCCGATCATCTATGATGACCCCGTAACGCAGAGAGAGGCAGATGACTGGGTAGCGGTCGAAGGACATCCCCGTAAGTAGGGGAGTCTCTGCACAGCTATCGCCGTGAATAGGGGAGTCTCTGTACAGGCACAGAGTATGAACGCAAATACTTAGAAAACACAGCCCAGGGAGGAGATTTCTCTACGGTCGGTCAGGGAGTTATGGACGGGCTGGGAGACGGTGACAGACATGAGGTAGAGGTCGAGGACGGACAGGTTCCTGAGGAAGAAATACATGGGGGTGTGGAGGCGTCAGTCGAGGGCGGTGATAGCAACGATGAGGAGATTCCCCGTCAGGGCCTCCAGGTAGACCAGGAGGCACAGCGCCGTGTGGACCAGCTGCAGGTCGCGGACCTCCGAGAAACTCAGCAGGAGAATTCCGAAATCTCCGTGAGATTGACCGTTTCCTTCTGGAAGATGGTTTTATCCAGCCAGGTAGGATGAGAGGGCAGTGGGAAATGAGAAGTAAAGTGGGAGTCTTTTCCAAGTATTATCCAGGTCTACGTAGCCACTAACACATTGCTTATTCTTCCCTTCTTACCTCAGAAGTCAACAGTGCCTTCTGAGGTACTAGAAAATTCCTGACATTACCTCACCTGGGCTTGGGAGTCAGAGGTCGTGAGTTCTAATCCCGGCTCCGCCTCTTATCAGCTATGTGACTTTGGTCAAGTCACTTAACTTCTCTGCGCCTCAGTTCCCTCATCTGTAAAATGGTGGTTAAGATTGTGAGCCCCACGTGGGACAACCTTATTACCTTGAATCTACCTCAGTGCTTGGAACAGTGCTTGGCACATAGTAAATGCTTAACAATCATTATTATTATTATCATTATTATCATCATCATCATCATTACGGGCCAATCTTCCCATTCCACTCTTCTAGCATCAACTTACTCACTGTACCCGGTCTCGTCTATCCCTCCAAGGAACCCTATTCTAACTCCTCCCCCTACTCTGGAATCCCCTCCCTCTCAATAATAATGATAATAATAATGACATTTATTGAGCGCTTACTATGTGCAAAGCACTGTGCTAAGAGCTAGGGAGGTTACAAAATGATCAGGGTGTCCCACGGGGAGCTCACAGTCTTAATCCCCATTTTACAGATGAGGTAACTGAGGCCCAGAGAAGTTAAGTGACTTACGCAAAGTCACACAGCTGACAAGTGGAGAGCAGGGATTTGAGCCTCTGACTCCAAAGCCCGGGCTCTTTCCACTGAGCCACGCTCCATATACACCAGACCACCATTCCCCTCACCTTCAAAACTTTAATAAAGTCACATTTCCTCCAAGAGGCCTTCCCCAAATTAGCCCACTTTTCCTGACTTTCTCTCCCTCTTTTGTGTCACCTATGCTCTTGGATTTGTATCACCTCACCTTCAGCTCCACAGCACCTATATACATAGACGTAATTTATTTTAATGACTGTCTCTACGCTCTAGACTTTGAGCTTCTCGTGGGCAGGGAATGTGTCTACCAACTCGGTTGTTCTGGAATCTCCTCCAAGCACTTAGTACATGCCCTGCAGAAGGCAAGCGTTCAATAAATACCATTGATTGCTTTTATTGTGTTTACCATCTGTTGTATTGTAATCTCCCAAGATTAGTAAGCACTCAATAATAGTAAGAAGAATATTAATAACACTTTTTAAGCGCTTACCATGTGGTGAGCACTGTTCTAAGTGCCGGGGTAGATACAAAGTAATCAAAGTGTCCGACGGGGGGGCTCACAGTTTTAATTCCCATTTTACAGATGAGGTAACTGAGGTACAGAGAAGTTGGGTGGCTTGCCCAAGGTCTCACATCAGACAAGTGGCAGAGCCGGGATTAGAACCCATGTCCTCTGACTCCCAAACCCATGTTCTTTCCACTAAGCCATGCTTGATTGACATGTATTAACTAACCACACTGTCTTTGTGTGTCCACTAGATCACACCTGTTACGCAACATGATGTGATTTAAGTGTCTCATGAGGACACACGAGGAAAAGTTCTATCTAGTTTTTGTGTGTATCACTAGATGCTCTAGAGTGGTGTCTCAGACCCGATGATCTGGTTTCCCGATATGTTTCCCGGATTTTTTTATTTCAATTCTAGTGCTGAAAACCTAGACTGATACATTTTCAAGGACATGATAGAGGAATTTGATTACTCTAGGGTTGGGGGGATCTGGATCTCCGCACTTAACTCCCCCCACCCCACCACCACTACAGCCTGGGAGAAAAGGTCTAGTAAATAAGCACGTGGCATAGCCTAACAACATCAGTCAATGGTGTCTGAATGTTTACTGTATGCGGAGTACTGTACTAAGCCCTTGGGAGAGTACAATAGAACAAGTTGACATGATCCCTTCCCTAAAGAATCTTACAATCCTATTATCATTATTTATTATTAAGTTCCATTGAGTCGGCACTTATGTACATTCCAATCAATCAATCAATCATGTCTATTGAGTGTTTACTGCATGCAGGGCACTATACTAAGCGCTTGAGGAGAGTACAGTGTAACAGAGTTGGTAGACACATTTCCTACCCACAAAGAGCTTAGTTAGAGTCTAGAGAGGTAGACAGACATTGGTATAAACGTACAAATTATATCTATGTATACAAATGCTGTGGGTCTGAGGGAAGGTGAATAAAGGGTGCAGATCCAAGTGCATTATATCCACAGATTTATTAGATCATTGTACATTATAGTGTGTTATATTATATAATAAATTACAATTCATTAATTACATCTAGAATTGATTTATTTATGTTTATACCTGTCGCCCCCTCTAGACTATAAGCATATTGTCGGCAGCGAACCCGTCTGCAAACTTTTTCTGCCAGGTTCACCCCCGGGTCCTGCAAGCTAACCGCCTCCAAGCAGACTCCAAGCGGCTACGAGTGGGGCCGGTAGAACACGGACAAGTGCAACAACCCCAAAGGTTACCTGCCCTCCCACTATAAGCGCGTGCAGATGCTCCTGTCCGACCGCTTCTTCTGTTTCTTCATGGTTTCTTTCTAAGCCTCCTAGAACTACAACTTTATGGGTGAGGGAGCTGGAGTGGGCAGACAGGAGGGGAGGCCCACAGAGGGAAAGGGGAAGTAAGGTCCTTGAGGGAGGTGATCGGGTCTGTTCTCCCCCACTCAAATGCCATCGATATAAGAGAGGATCCCAGCCCTCGACGACCACTTGGGAGCAGGAAGCGGCCAGTCTAGCAGTGCTGGCTGCTGCTGTTCTCTGCTCGCTCCCAGGCCCACACTTCCGTTCAGTACACTCAGTTTTCTCAGACCGGGACGGGGATTGCGTTCCATTAACAGTACTTGGCACATAGTAAGCACTTAACAAATACCATAATCATTACCTCCTCACTGTACCTCGTTCTCGCCTGTCCCGCCATCGACCCCTGGCCCACGTCCTAGCCTGGAATGCCCTCCCTCCGCACATCCGCCAAGCTAGCTCCCTTTCTCCCTTCAAAGCCCTACTGAGAGCTCACCTCCTCCAGAATGTCTTCCCAGACTGAGCCCCCTCTTTCCTCTCCTCCTCCCCATCTCACCGCCCTACCTCATTCCCCTCCCCACAGCACCTGTATATATGTTTGTACAGATTTACTACTCTATTTATTTTACTTTTACATATTTACTATTCTATTCATTTTGTTAATGATGTGCATCTAGCTTTATTTTTATTTATTCTGGTGACTTGACACCTGTCCACATGTTTTGTTTTGTTGTCTGTCTCCCCTTTCTATACTGTGAGCCCGTTGCTGGGTGGGGACCGTCTCTATATGTTGCCAACGTGTACTTCCCAAGCGCTTAGTACAGTGCTCTGCAAACAGTAAGCGCTCAATAAATACGATTGAATGAATGGATGAATTATTATTATTACTCTCTCAAACGCTTAATAGAGTGCTCTGCAAACGTTAAAAATTCCATAAATCAATCGATTCATCAATGATAGGTGGTGGGTGCAGTTTGCTGGACTCACCTGTTTCTGCTGGATAAGTTCTGTTTGGTTGTTTGGGAACCACAAGACACGGGGGGGAAACTTTGGGCTTTATTACCCAGAAGCTTTCAGAGGCAAGGGGGTTGGCATCCCCGGGGTGAGCCCCAAATTTGTACTTGTGTGGCCCCAGAGGAAGCCGCAGTGGAAACAGGGGAAGGGAAGGGGTGACATCAGCTCTCAGATCTCCCCCGGGTCCAAACTCCCCAGACTGTTGAGATGCGTGTGGAGGATGAAACGATTGTGACAGTGACTGTGCTGTCTTTTATTATTTTATGGTCTTTGCTAAGTGCTCTCTATGTGCCAGGCATTGAACTAAGTGCTGGGATACATACAAACTAATAAGGTTGGTCACAGTCCGTGTCCCACACTGAGGTCACATTTTAATCCCCATTTAAAGATGAGGGGACAGAGGCTCCGAGAAGTGAAGTGACGTGCCTAAGGTGACTACCTTGGGTAGTTCCCGGTGCCCCACAGACGTGAGGAGAGTTTGCATGGGGGAGGAGGGGAAAGTTACCAGCTCTGATTAGCCCCTCAAGACTCTGCACCTTATGGGGTGGGAAATGAGGGTCTCAGAAGAACAGTCTACAGGAAAGGGTCCTGAAACGGGAAGCCTAGTTTGGCTTCTTGCCCGCTATAACCTTGGGCACGTTAATTAGCCTCTCTGTACCTCAGTTTCTTATCTGTGCTCTCCCAAGCCATTCGGTTCAGTCAATCGTATTTATAGAGCGCTTACAATATGCAGAGCTTGGGAAAGTTCAATATAATAATAGTAATAGTCATGGTATTTGTTAAGAGCTTACTATGTTCCAGACATTGTAGTGGATATAAGCAAATTGTGTTGGACACAGTCCCTTGTCCGACATGGGGCTTACAGTCTCAAATCCCATCTAACAGATGTGGTAACTGAGGCACAGTTACAGATAAGGGATTGTCCAAGGCCACACAACATATAAGTGGCAGAGGCAGGATTAGAACCCATGACCTTCTGACTCCCAGGCCCGTGTTCTATCCACTACACCATGCTGCTTCTCCTGTGAATAACACACATATTCTCTGCCTACAACAAACTTTCAGCCCAGAGGGGGAGACAGCAATTGATATAAATAAATGAATTCCAGATATGGACATAAGAGCTTTGGGGCTGAGGGAGAAGTGAATTACGGGAACCAGTCAGGGCAAGGCCAAAGGGAGAGGGAGAAAACGATAGGAGCCCTTAGTCAGGGAAGGCCTCTCGGATGAAATGTCCCTTCAATAAGACTTTGAAGGGGACAGGGTCATTGTCTGTTGGATTTGAGGAGGGAGGGTGTTCCAGGCCAGAGGCAGGATATGGGCGAGAGATTGTCGGTGCAATAGACTAGATTGAGGTACAGTGAGAAGGCTGGCGTTAGAGGAGTGAAGTGTGTGGGCTGGGTTTTAGTCCAGTGCTAAACACAGAGTAAAGGAATATCAAATACCCAAAGGTCACAGATCCAAGCGCATAGATGAAAAAGAAGGGAGAAGGAGCAGGAGAAATGAGGGCTTAGTCAGGGAAGGTCTCTTGGAGGAGATTAGAGAGGGGAGGGTGGTGATATGTCGGATATGAAGGGGGAAGATGCTCTAGGCTAGAGGCAGGATAAGGGCTTAGTGCAGTGATGATGATGATGATGATGGCATTTGTTAAGCGCTATGTGCACTGTTCTAAGCGCTGGGGTAGATGCAAGCAGTGTAAGAAGCAGCGTGGCTCAGTGGAAAGAGCATGGGCTTTGTGAATCAGCGGTCATGGGTTCAAATCCAGGCTCTGCCGCTTGTCAGCTGTGTGACTTTGGGCAAGTCACTTAACTGCCCTGTGCTTCAGTTACCTCATCTGTAAAATGGGGATTAAAACTGTGAGCCCCCGTGGGACAACCTGATCACCTTGTAACCTCCCCAGCGTTTAGAACAGTGCTTTGCACATAGTAAGCGCTTAAGAAATACCATCATTATTATTATCATTATTATCATTACAAGGTAAACAGGTTGTCCAACGTGGGTCTCACCGTCTTTATCCCCATTTTACAGATGAGGGAACTGAGGCACAGAGAACTAAAGTGACTGGCCCAAAGTTACACAGCTGGTAAGTGGCAGAGCTGAGATTAGAACCTGTGACTTCTGACTCCCAAGCCCGGGCTGTTTCCACTGAGCCACGCTACTACTCATACAGTGCTCCGCATACAGTTAGTGCTCAATAAATGCGATTGAATGAATATGGGAGAGGGGCTGGCGGTGAGATACACAAGATCAAGGCACAAATTGTACTACTGAAATCAGTCAATCAATGGTACTTATTAAGTGCATACTGTGTGCAGGGTACTGTACTAAGCGCTTAGGAGAGGATATTGCAATAGAGGTGATAGATATGTTCTCTGTCTACCCTTATATATCCTAATCAAGCAGGAGGGTATTTTTAGTACAGTGCTTGGCACACAGTAAGCACTCAATACATATGACAGAGGACAATGGTTCTAATTCTGGCTCTGCAATTTGTCTGCTGTGAGATTTTGGGCAAGCCACTTAACTTCCCCATGCCTCACTTATCTTATCTGTCAAATGGGGATTAAAACTGTGAGCTTAATTTACCCTAGGTCTTAGAGCAGAGCCTGGCACATAGGAGCGCTAAACGAATATCATTAAAAAATTTGAAGCACTCGGTAAATACGATTAATTGAATATCTAGGTGCCAAAATATTCAGATTGCACATATTCATTCATTAATTCAATCAATCGTATTTACTAAGCGCCTACTGTGTGAAGAGCACTGTACTAAGCTCTTGGGAAGTATAGGTTGGCAACATAGATGGTCTCTACCCAACAACGGGCTCACAGTCTAGAAAGGAGAGACAGACAACAAATCAAAACATGTGGACAGATGTCAAGTCATCAGAACAAATAGAATTAAAGTTAGATGCACAACATTAACAAAATAAATAGAATAGTAAACATGTACTCTGTCCTCCAGTGGATCTACGCTACGTAGACAGCTCTACATTCAATAAGCACGCAATAAATACCGCTGATTTATGGGTAGAGTAAATGCTGATCTTCAACTTTGGAACGGACTACAGGCATTCCATTCTATGTGAAAAATTTCCATCTCAGGACCCTCCCCAGGGCGGCCTTCATGTCCCGGTTCCTCAGGCCATAGATGAGGGGGCTCAGAGCAGGGGGCGCCACGGTGTAGAACACGGACACCAGTAGATCCAGTGTCGAGAAGGAGACTGAAGGAGGCTTGAGCTGGGCAAAGGAAGCAGTAGAGAGAAACAAGATGACGATGCTGAGGTGAGGCAGGCAGGTGGAGAAGGCTTTGGCCCGGCCCTCTATGGTCGGCATCCTCAGCACTGCCCTGAAGATGTGTGTGTACAAGGCCACGATCGAGATGAAACAAACGAGGGACAGAAACCCTCTGGGGCCCAGAACGGCGATCTCATCCCTGTAGCGTCTGGAACAGGAGAGCCGGATAAAGGGAGGGATGTCACAGAAGAACTGACGGATAGCGGTGGTGTCACATAAGAGGAGGGAGAAAGTCACGGCGGTGTGGATGCCTCCGTTCAGCCCCCCGCTGAGCCACGAGGCGTTGGCCATCTTCCCAGAGGGCCCTCGGTTCATGATGACCTAGTAGTGTAGGGGGAAGCAGATGGCGGCATAGCGGTCGTAGGACATCACCGTGAGCAGGGCTACTTCGACACCCCCAAAGGTGATTACCAAGAAGACTTGAGAGATGCAACCCGAGACAGATATTTCTCTGTGGTCGGTCAGGGAGTTGTGGATGGATTTGGGGATGGTGACGGAGATGTAGCAGAGATCGAGGACGGACAAGTTCCTGAGGAAGAAGTACATGGGGGTGTGGAGACGCCGGTAGAGGGCGGTGACAGCGACGTGGAGGCGATTTCCCGTCAGGGCCGCTAAGTAGACCAGGAGCGACAGCATGGCGTGGACCAGCTGCAGCTCCCGGATCTCCGAGAATCCCAGCAGGAGGAAATCTATCACCGCTGTGTGATTAACCATTTCTTCCTTGTGGGGAAATGGGGAATACGGTCCTGTGGGATGAATGGAGGTGAAAATATTAAGTTATCCATGCACTGTGGCCTAGTGACTAGTGCACGGGCCTGGGAGTCAGAGGACCTGGGCTTTTATCCCGGTTCTGCCATATGTCTGCTCTGTAACCTTGGGCAAGTCATCTCACTCCTCTGGGCCCCAGTTACCTCAACTGCAAAATGAGGATTAAATCCTACTCTTTCCTCCTTTGCATTTTCTCCTCTGCTCCCCTCTATCCAGGGCGTGGCGTCTACAAATTAATAATAATAGCATTTATTGAGCGCTTACTATGTGCAAAGCACTGTTCTAAGCGCTAAGGAGGTTACAAGGTGATCACGTTGTCCCACGGGGGGCTCTCAGTCTTAATCCCCATTTTACAGATGAGGTAACTGACGCACAGAGAAGTGAAGTGACTTGCCTAAAGTCACACAGCTGAAAATTGACAGAGCCGGTGACAGAGCCGGGATTTGAACCCGTGACCTCTGACTCCAAAGCCCGTGCTCTTTCCACTGAGCCACGCTGCTTCTCCGATTTCTACAATTGAAAAACAGTCAATCAATACTATTGATTGATGGATGGATTGACTATTGGGAAATGCTGTCCTGGCAGGGAAATATTTGAGAAAAATCCCAGCAACTTTAATTTTTCTTCAAAACGAGGAAAGCTGCAACTACAGCTGAACACAAGCTCCTGCTGTTTTCAGTACCACCGCGTACAATAATAATACCAATACTACTAATAATATTAGTATTACTATATGCCAAGCATTGTTCTAAGCATTGGGGTAGATACAAGTAATCAAGTTGTCCCATGTGGGGCTCACAGTCTCAATCCCCATTTTACAGAAGAGGTAACTGAGGCACCGAGACGTTAAGTGACTTGCCCAAAGTAACAAAGCTGATAAACAGCAGAACCGGGATTAGAACTCACGACCTCTGACTCCCAAGCCATGATGTTTCCACTAAGCCATGCTGCTTCTCACAATCAATCAATCGATCAATGGTATTTATTGGCTATTTGCAGAGCACCGTACTAAATGCTTGGGAGAGTATGATACAACAGAATTAGCAGACAAATTCCCTGCCCAAATGAGTTTTCAGTCTAATGGATGAGACAGTCATTAATATAAATAAATAAATATGGTACAAGGCACCATAACACAGGCCACGGCAGGATGGAGGGCAGGTTAAGACCTCTCAGGGCAGGGTCTCTGCAGCGTTCAAGGGACCCTCAAACTAACAAGCCTGGGAGAAGCAGCATGGCCTAGTGGAGAGAGCATGGGTCTGGACGTCAGGGGAGCTGGCTTCTAATTCTGGCTCTGCGAAATGCTTGCTGTGTGACCTTGGACAAGTCACTAAACTTTTCTATGCCTCAGTTCTTCTCTTCTCCCACCTTACTTAGACTGCGAGCTCCATGCAGGACAGGGACTGCAACCAACCTAATGAACTTGTAATCTACTCCAGCTATTAGAAGAGTAACGGTAGAACAGTGGAACAGCACAGAAAGTAGAACAGTGGAATAGAACGGTAATTAGAATAATAATAGTAATATTATACCATAATAATGGTATAGTAATGATGATAATCATGCAGTAACAAATAGAGGCAGCGTGGCTTAGTGGAGAAAGCCCGGGCTTGGAGTTAGAGATCATGGGTTCTAATCCAGGCTCCACCACTCATCAACTGTGTGACTTTGGGCAAGTCACCTCAGTTCTCTGTGCCTCAGTTCCCTCATCTGTTAAATGGAGATAAAGACTGTAAGCCCCACGTGGGAAAACCTGATTACCTTGTATCTACCCCAGCGTTTAGAACAGTGCTTGGCACATAGTAAGCGCTTAACAAATACGATCATCATCATAAAAAAAACTCTCTGTTCTCTGTCCCTGCTTCATACCAGAACATATCTCCCCAGCCTAGTCACCCCCTGTCCTGTAAACAGTACACTGAGCTTGGTCTAATAGAAAGAGCATAATCCCGGCTTTGCCACTTTCCTGCTGTGTGATCTTGGGCAACCCACTTCGCTTCTCTTAATTTCTTCAGTTTAATGCCCCAATTATTAAAACCAGGAAAATCAAGCTCACCTTCCTCATGGGTCTTCCTAGAATAAGGTCTGGAATGAAATGAGAGAGATTTGCTTGCTCGCACTAGACGGTCAGCTCACTGTAGAAAGAAAATGTGTCTGCAGAACAGTACTTGGCATATAGTAGGTGCTTAACAAATACCATAATAATAATTTCTATTATTATTAATAATAATCATATATTTAATCATTATAATAATAATTGCTATTATTATAATTACCGAATCTGTTATATTGTACTTTTCCAGTTGCTTAATTCAGTGTTCTTCACTCAAACACTCAATATATATCACTGATGCCTGCCTCCCCATATACAGTGTAAGCTCACTGGGGCAGGGATCATGTGCACCAACTCTGTTATGTTGGATTCTTTCAATCGCTCATTCAGTGCTGTGCACATAGTGAGCACTGGATTCATTCATTCAATGTATTTTTGAGCGCGTACCGTGTGCAGAGCACTGTACTAAGCTCTTGGGAAGTACAAGTTGGCACCATATAGAGACTGTCCCTACCCCACAACGAGCTCACAGTCTAGAAGGGGGAGACAGACAACAAAACAAAACAAGTAGGCTGGCAAAAACAAAACAAGTAGGCAGTGGGCAGCGAACGTGTCTACCCACTCCGTACTAGTGTACTCTCCCAAGCGCTTAGTGCAGTGCTCTGCACCCACTAAACAGCCATTGATTGATGGATACTCTCCTTAGATCTCATGATTACCCGGGTCTCAGCCACCGCATTCACGATCACCAGAAAATGCTCTAGATCTCTGATGGTCTTCCCTTCTGAGACCAAAACTGATGGCAAATACTCTTAGAATAAGGTGCTGCACAAACAGAGGAGCCAGTTTTATGAATTCCTTAAGAACATGCGACTCTAATCTTCTCCCATCCCTGGGGATCCCGCCTGCTCACAGAGGCTAGGATTCCCAGTGGGCCATTATCTTCAACCTCTACAAGCAGGAAAATGGCAAAACTCAAGGGAGAGATTGGTCCACCTAGATTTATCTGCCTAGATTTATAATAATTATTAATATTAATATTATTATCATTATAATTATTAATATTATTATCATTGATGATGTATTCCTTAATCACTCACTAGTTTATTATATTTGTTTAGCACTCACTCTGCTATTATTATGGTATATATTAAGCACTCACTATAGTGCTATTCCTAACAAATTCCTATGGCATTTGTTAAGCACTCATATTGTTATCATCATAGCATTTGTTAAACACTCACTATATTGTTATTATGGCAGTTGTTAAGCACTTACTATATTCTTATTATATAGCACTCACTATATTATTATTATGGCGTTTGTTAGGCACTTAATATATTCTTATTATGGTATTTGTTAAGCACTCACTATCTTTTTATGGGACTTGGTAAGCACTCATTATGTTATTATTATGGAATTTGTTAAGAACTCACTGTATTATTATTGTGGTATTTGTTAAGCACTCCCTATATTATTATTGCGGCATTTGTTAAGTCTTTACTTTATTATTATTATTGTGATATTTGTTAAGAAGTCATTATCCTATCATTATGGAATTTAATAATAATAACAATAATAATAATAATATTTGTTAAGCACTTACTATATGCCACTAGGCACTTTTCTAAGCGCTGGGGCACTGTTCACTCACTATATTATTATTATGGCATCTGTTAAGCACTCACGATGCTATTATTATGTGATTTGTCTAATACGTACCACATTATTATGTGGACATTATTAAGCACTCACTATATTATTATTATGCCATTTGTTAAGCTCTTACTACCTTATTATTATGGTATTTGTTAAGCACTCACTATATTATTATTACAGTTGTTAAGCAATTATTATATCATTATTATTATGATGATATTTATTAGGCACACACTATACCATTGTTATGGCATTTGGTAAGCACTTACTGTATTCTTATTACCGGTGTGGAATCTTTTCTGAGAATGAAGGATGAAGGATAAAGATCAATGGTATCTATTAAGGAATGAAGTGCTTAGTACAGTGCTCTGCACATGGTGGGCACTCAATAAATACCATTGATGATGATGCAGAGCACTGTACTAAGCGATCAAGCTCTTAGTACAGTGCTCTGCACACAGAAAGCGCTCAATAAATACAATTGAATGAATGAATGAATGAATTCGATACAACGAGGTTGGTAGATGTGATTCCTATCTACTTTTAGATTGTAATCTGCGTGAGGGACAGGGATGGTGTTTAAAATCTCACCCGTGTACTTTCTCCTATCATTTATTATTCATTCAGTTGTATGAATTGAGCTCTTATTATGTTCATAGCACTGCATTAAGCGCGTAGTACGGTGCTCTGCACACAGTAAGCACTTAATGAATACAGTTACGACTTCTAGTATATACCTGAACGTGAATTCATGGACCACTTGTTTAGTGGATTGTCCAGACAGCTTTTAAAATAGCGCGTTGGTACACCAACTAGTAAAAGCGGTGGTGGGGGGGACACAGTGATACAACGATGCCCCGCAACACCTCCCAACTGGAGAGAGATAAAACAACCCACCATCTCCATGCCTCGGCTTGGTCCAGACTCTCGTCGAACAGAGAGAAGGTGAAAATCAGAGATATGCTCTTGGGGTTCCAACGTTCATAGAAGAGGAGGCTGACAAGATTTGTCAATTCAATCCGTACCATTTCAGTTGGTGACTGGTACGTGAGAACTCTACGTGCTATTCTACCAGTTATCAAGTTGTCAGGAAAAGTGCTGTGTTTGAAGTTTAGGGACCACAGCGGAGAAGCAGTGTGGCCTATTGGAAAGAGCCCGGGCCTGGGAGATAGAAGGACCTGGGTTCTAATCCTGGCTCTGACTCTTGTCTGCTGTGTGCCTTGGACAAGTCACAAGTCACTTGGCTTCTCTTTGCCTCAGGTACCTCAACTGTAAAATGGAGATTAAGACCGTTAGCCCCATGTGGGAGAGGGACTGTGTCCAACTTGATTAGCTTGAATCTACCCCAGTGCTTAGTATACTGCCTGGCATAGGGTAAGTGCATAGTAAGTGAGAAGCAGTATGGCTCAGTGGAAAGATCCCGGGCTTGGGAGACAGAGATCATGCATGGGTTCTAATCCTGACTCCGCCACCTGTCAGCTATGTGACTTTGGGCAATTCACTTCACTTCTCTGGGCCTCAGTTCCCTCATCTGTAAAATGGGGATTAAAACTGTGAGCCCCCGTGGGACAACCTGATCACCTTGTAACCTTCCCAGTGCTTAGAACAGTTCTTTGCACATAGTAAGCACTTAATAAGTACCATTATTATTATTATTGTTATTGTCAGCTGTGTGACCTTGGGCAAATTCTTAACTTTTCTGTGCCTCAGTTGTCTCATCAGTAAAATGGGGATTAAGATTGCGAGCCCACGTGGGACAACCTGATTATTTGTATCTACCCCAGCACTTAGAACAGTGATTTGTACATAGTAAACGCTTAACAAATACCTTCATTGTCATTAACATATACCATACAAAATATATATTTTCCTGAAAGGATCCAGACAGTCTCCATGCATCTCTAGACTGTATGCTCATTAATTCATCCTTATTCACATTATTACTTATTAAGTACTCCCCATGTGTCATGCACTGTTCTAAGCACAGGAGTAGAGACAAGTTAATCTGTTTGGACGCAGTTCCGGTCCCACATAGGGCTCACAGTTTAGGTATGAAGACACGTTCAGTGTGGTCAGGGAATGTGTCTATCAATTCTGTTGTATCCTCCCAAGTGCTTAGTATAGTACACAGTGAGCGCTCAATAAATACCACTGGTTGATCGATATCGATGTGGGGTTAAAGGTTGTATACTAATGGAAAGAACAGAGGGCTGGGAGTCAGAGGGCTGGGACTCGGTGGCTGTGTGATATTGGACAAATCATTTACATTCTCTACGACTCAGTTTCCTCATCTGTAAAATGGGCATTAAAATCTCTTTTTTCCTTCTTCTTAGACTATGAGCCCCTTGTGGGACAGGAAATGTGTCTGATCTGATTGGACTTTATCCATTCCAGTACAAGTAGTATTCACATCTGGTGAATCAAACACGTTATTATTATCATTATGGTACTTACAATCTAATAAAAATTGGGTAACCTCAAACTGGCTGTGTGCCATCAACAAATCGATCAATCAATGGCATTCATTGAGCCCTTACTACATGCAGAACACTGTACCAAGCATTAGGGAGAGTATAATACAACAGAGTTGGTTGACATGTTCCTTGTCCACAAGGAGTTTATAGTCTAGAAGGGGAAGCAACCATTGATGAATCAAGCCGTCAATCAATGACATGTATTAACAACAATGGTATTTGTTAAGCGCTTACCAAGGACTGTTCTAAGCGCTGGGGTGATACAAGATGATCAAGTTGTCTTACATGGGGCTCACAGTCTTCATCCCCATTTTCCAGATGAGGGAGCAGAGGCCCAGAGAAGTGAAGTGACTTGCCATAAATCACACAATTGACAAGCGGCAGATCGGGATTAGAACCCACGACCTCTGATTCCCAGGTCCGGGTTCTTTCCACTGAGCCACGCTGCCTTTCTATGTATTGAGCCCTGACCATGCACAGAGAATTGTACTAAGCACTTGGGAGAGTCAAATACGGATCATGGTGTCACCATGATCTTGCCCATCAGAAGAAAATGGGAATAGTCATAAAAGGATTTACGAAGACCTTACTGTGTGATGACGACACATATGTAATGGTTAAAAACGGTCTTCTCCTACACAGCTAGAACATCTTATCTCTGGGAAGGAAATGGTCAATCTCACGGCGGTGACGGGATTCCTCCTGCTGGAATTCCCGGAGGTCCGGGAACTACAGCTGGTCCACGCTTCGCTGTTCCTCCTGGTCTACCTGGAGGCCCTGACAGGGAATCTCCTCATCATCGCCATCACCGCCCTTGGCCGGCGCCTCCACACCCCCATGTACTTCTTCCTCAGGCACCTGTCCATCCTCGACATCTGCTACATCTCCGTCACCGTCCCCCAATCCATCCACAACTCCCTGAACGACCGTAGAGAAATCTCCTTCCTAGGCTATGGAACACAGGTCTGTCTGGTGGCTTTCTTTGGAGGTGCAGAATATTTTGTCCTTACGATGTTGTCCTATGACCACTACACGGCCATCTGCCTCCCTCTGCGCTACGAGGTCGTCGTGAATAGAATGGCCTTTGGGAAGATGGCGGCAGCCTCGTGGCTCAGTGGGGGCCTGCTTGGAGTCTTGTTTTCAGTTTCGACCTTCTCCCTGTCCTTCTGCGGATCGAACTTCGTCCAACACTTTTTCTGTGACGTCCCCTCCCTGCTGAAGATTACATGCTCCGAATACCACATCGCCGTCGATGTGACCATCACCACCGGAGTAGCGTTAGGCATCTTCTGCTTCATTCTCATCGTCGTTTCGTACGTGCACATCTTCCGGGCCGTGCTGAGGATGCCGGCCGCCGAGAGCTGGGCCAAAGCCTTCTCCACCAGCGTGCCCTATCTCGTCGTCGTCACTGCTTTCCTCTTTGCGGGTGTATTTGTCCTCATCAAGCCGCCCTCAAACTCCTTCTTGATCATGGACCTGCTGGTGTCCGAGTTCTACACGGTGGTGCCCCCTGCCCTGAACACCCTCCTCTACAGCCTGAGGAACCGAGGCATGAGGGCCGCCATGGGCAGGATCCTAAAAGGGTCACTCACCCAGCCTCTGCTCTGGGACAAAATGTCTCCTTCCTTGAACAAATAATCTGACCCCACCACTTATCCAAGGAATTGCCCTTGGACCTAGCCAGATACTTAGCTGTCCTACAGGGTTCACAGAAAACGCTGGACGTTGATGAATTGTCGAAGTCTGGGAAGGAGGCGGATAAAACTAAAGTATGACTGACAATCCAGTTTTGGGAAGGCATCATGGCCTAAAGGAAGGGGAGTCCCTGTAGACTGTAACTCACTGTGGGCAGGGAATATGTTTAAGAACTCTGTTACTCTGAACCTCTCCCAAGTGCTTAGTACAGTAAATCTAGTTCTGGGGCGGTTGTAATCCCTGCTCTGCCACTTGTCTTCAGTGTGACCTTGGGCGAGGCACTTAACGTCTTCACCGCTCAATTACCTCATCATTAAAATAGGGATTAAGACTTTGAATCCCATGTGTGACAACCCGATTACCTTGTATCTACCCCAGTGCTTAGAACAGTGTTTGGCTTATAGCAAGTGTTTAACAATTGCCATGTATATATATACATATATATACTTTATCATGGCCTAAAGGAATGGGAATAGCTCTAAACTGTAAGCTAATTGTGGGCAGGGAACGTATCTACCAACTCTGTTATTTTGAACTTTTCCAAATGCTTGGTACAGTGCTGGGACCAGAGTAAGTGCTCAATAAATATGAATGATTGATTGAGACTGAGCTCTGATGCCTGCTGTGTGACCTAGGGGCAGTGACTTAACATCCCTAGGATCTCTCTTCCTCCTACACTCTGAGCCCCGGTGCAACAGGAATTGTGTCTGTACTGATTGCTTTGTTTCTACTCCAGAACATGGAACAATTTAGGCACAAAACCTCTTCATAAATACGATAATGTTATCATTATTAGGAATGACTATGAAAATATAATGTTACGTTCTTTAGCATGACTGTGCTCGTGGGAATGAAAGTTGGAAAATGGGAAGAAGTATGGGAGAAGGGAAGAAAGGATGACTGCAGCTTCATCTGTCTTGTCAAATCCATCCTCTCTCATCAGTCCATCTTTCCTTACTTCCATCCATCCATCCTTCCAATCATTCATCTATCCATCCATACATCAATCCATCCATCCAGAGCAGGTGCTTGGGAGTCATAGCTCGTGGGTTCTAATCCAAGTTCCGCTACCTGTCTGCCATTTGACCTTGGGCAAGTCACTTCACTTCTCTGTGCTTCGGTTCCCTCATCTGTAAAATGGGGATTGAGACTGTGACCTCCATTTGGGACAAGGACCGTGTCCAACCTGATTACTTTGTATCTACTGCAGCACTTAGAGCAGTGCTTGGCACATAGTAAGCGCTTACCAAAGACCATAATTATTATTATTATTGTTATCAATGGTATTTATTGATCGCATCCGGAGAGCAAAGCACTGTAGTAAGCTCTCAGGAGAGTTGAAAAGAAATATAACTGCATTGTTCCTCCTCTCCAGGAGATTATGATCTAATGGGGGAGATAGACACAGATTAAACTCTGTAGAGGAGGGAGGAGAGAAGGGAAAGATGGAAAAGTGGACGAACGCCTGATTCAAGAGTACAGTTTATATAGTCAGTATGAACAGAGCTTCAAGGGATTTGCAATCAGGACAAGTCAGAAGAAGTAGTGTGGCCTACTGGTAGAGCGCGGGCCTCAGGTTCAGATGGACATGGGTTCTGACCGCGGTTCCACCGATCATCTGCTGTGTGACCTTGGGCAGGGTTGCTTAACTTCTCCGTGCCTCAGTTCCCTCATCTGTAAAATGAAGATTGAGACATGAGCCCCACTGGGGACATGGACTCTGTCCGATCTGATTAGCTTGTAACTACCACAGCACTTAGTAATGTGCCTGATATATAGTAAGTGCTTCCCAAAGGCCATAAGAAAAAGTTACAGTTGGCTGATAGACAGACAGATTTAGTGTCTCAGGTTCTGAATTAGACAAAGGTGAAACTATTCACAGTAGCTAAAGACTGTCGGTGAAAACAGGAACCGTTGGGACGCTGGGATGCAGATGCCACTGTTTGCACGGAAATCCCGGGTGCTGGCACCATGCCTGATGCTGCAGGGACCGGGCCCTTGTCTCCCAGGAGCCTCAGGAACCAGGTGCCCAGAGGGTGCATGGCTTGCTCAGGGCACAGGCAGCAGCTCCTCCTTTATCTACAGGGACGGGGCCCGATCTGGAGTGCTCCTCAGGGTCTGCGGGACAGCTGGGAGAGCTCAAGGACTCCTCTCTGTTCCTTCCTGGGTGAACAAACCCATGAGTCCGAGGGGAAAGAGGGGACCAGCCCAGCCCTGGAGAGGTCAGCGAACCCCAGCCCCACGCTGCTCTAGTGAGAGTGACCGTGGGTGAGGAGGATGGAGGGGCAGGGGGAACGAGGATGAGAATGGAAGAGGTGGAGGAAGTCTGGGGCCTAAGTTGGGGTTCAGACTAGGGCCACTTCCCCCATCAAGGAAGGGGTGCTAGCAGGAGGAGAGGTGTTTTCCAGTTCAGTAACCCCCAACCATCACAAACCTCTCCTCCTTTCTCCTCAAATCTCACTACCATGCCAACTACCCGCCGGGCTACGGTGCTCCAGCACAGTGTCAGCACTGTGGACAGTCACTTTGGCCTTCAGTGGGTCCCAGAATCCCTTGCAGAGGGTAAATGACAGGGCTGAGGATGTGTGACCACTTTTGGACAGCCACTGGCACTATCAGCAATTCCTACCTGTGAGAGCTCTTCCCAAAGGTTGGAATGCCTTCCCTCAAGAATTTTCCGGTCTACTGGGCAAGGTTGACACAGTATAATTTACTATCAGTCAATCAATCTTGCATAATATTTATTGAGCACTTACTGTGTGCACTAAGCTCTTGGGAGAGTAATAATAATTATAGTAGTACTTATTAAGCTCTTACTATGTCCCAAGCACTGTTAAAGCACAGGGGTAGATACAAATTAAACAGGTTGGATACAGTCCTCGTTCCACATGGGTCTCATGGTCTTAACCCCCATTTTACAGATGAGGTAACTGAGGCTTCAGAGAAGTTAAATGACTTGCCCGTGGTCACACAGCAGACAAGAGGCAGAGGTGGAATTAGAACCCAGGTCCTTCTGACTCCTTCTGACTCCCAGGCTCGTGCTCTATCCGCTTTAGAACACATTCCTTGCCCCTACTAGAAGGAAAAAGATAATGGAAAGATGAATATGCAGTTACTGCATGCCATTTTACAGATGAGAAAACTGAGGACCAGATAAGGGAAGCGACTTGCCCAAGATTCCAAAGCAGCAAAGGGACGGAGGCAGGATTAGAACCAAAGTCCTCTGACCCCCACTAAGCTATGCTTGGGAGCGTACAATAGAGCAGGGCTGGTAGGCCTGTAAGCTGCTTTAAAGGAGCTCACAGTCTAGAAGAGAACTCCTGGGCCCATGCTTTTTTCCATTAAATTAGGATGCACACGAGTTGATTCGCGCTTGAGTTAGGTGAAGTTGTTTTAGAGGCATGGGAAATGAATCGGGGTAGCTGGTTGGAGGAGGGGGGATTTTAGCAGTGCTCAGAATTCGGAAAGAACTGTGCTGTCTGTGATTTTTGAAAGGATAAGAGAACGAGTTCCAGGCTGGGATGGAAACGGGAGAGTCGACCGTGAGTAACAACTAGAAAGTTGTTTTGAGAGCTGAGAAGACGTGCTGAAAGATGGAAACGGGGTGAAGTGCAGTCATCGGGAAGAAAGCCTTCAGGCCCATTATGAGTTTTTGTTCCTTGTGAAAAGACACAACTTATCATGAAAGGAGGTTGAAGAGAGGGGAGACATAAGCCGAGCAATGCTTTAGGAAAGGACTAGATGAAGATGAGGTATGCTTGTGTTTGTGTGAGTACAAGTGTGAATGCAGATATTGAGCAAATGGAGTCATTTTGATGTATATGTGGGTTTTATTTTTCTTGTTTATTTTATGGTATTGTTAAGTGCTTATTATATGCCAGATACCGCACTAATCACTGGGGTGGATACAAGCTCATCAAGGTGGACACAGTCCATGCCCCACATGGTGCTTTCAGTCATAATCCCCAATTTACAGATGAGTTAACTGAGGCACAGAGAAGGTACGTGACTGTCCCCAGGTCATAGAGAGGACAAGGGGCGGAGACAGGATTAGAATCCAGGTTCTTCTGTCTACCAGGCTTCTTCTCTCTCCACTAAATGGATGAATCTATGTGTAAAGACACTTCTTGTTTGACTGTAAAACCACCGAAAGAATTTCACAACAGTCATGAACATATCGTTATGTTCTCTTACCTCTGCTATCTGCTATTCATTTTAGTTTCGGTCTCCTCAACCAAAAATAATTATCTTAATATTTATTAAGTGTTTACTATGTGGCAAGCAAAGTATTAAGTGCTGGGGAAGATTCAGGGCAACCTGGTAGAACACAGTCCGTGTCCCACGAGGTATTCACATTCTAAGTAGGAGATAAAACGGGTATAGAGTCCTCATTTTACTACTGAGAAAACTGAGGCGTAGAGTAATTGTCACTTTCCGATGGCTATGCAGCAGAGAACTGGTAGAGGTGGGATTAGAACCCAGGTTCTCTGACTCGCAAGTCTGTGTTCTTCCCAATAGTGCACCCTGCTTCTAGACGATTCTAAGCTTGGTGCTTCCAATAGAATGGAAGCTCCTCGGGGGCAGTGATTATATGTACTAATACTATATCCTCTGTAAGTACTCAAGAAATAGAAAATGATTGACAGTCCTATTCCTTCACCCCCGACATCAATGTCTCTAAATTAAATTCTTCCCTCCCTCATCCTGTGCAGGGAGTGGACATCATTCCCCAGAAATGTTCAATGCCTCCATGGTGACCTCAAAGGTTATTTTGAGTTCAATAACTGTCTCCTCTCCATAGAGAATCACCAGCAACTGTCCTATCAGTTCCTTCACTAATCCCATCAACTGACTCTATCTTTGGCTCTTCCCTCATCCATTGCAGAAATCCAATGCTGCCTCGCCAAAATGCCTAAAGTCTCTACCATGACGGAATTCCTCCTGCTGGGTTTCTCGGACATCAGGGAGCTGCAGCTGGTCCACGTGCCGCTGTTCCTCCTGGTCGACCTGGCGCCCTGACGGGGAATCTCCTCATCATCAGCGTCACCGTCCTCGACCTGCGCCTCCACAACCCCATGTAATCAATCAATCAATCAATCGTATTTATTGAGCGCTTACTGTGTGCAGAGCACTGTACTAAGCGCTTGGGAAGTACAAGTTGGCAACATATAGGGACAGTCCCTACCCAACAGTGGGCTCACAGTCGTTTCCAACTCTTTGCACTAGAAGAACAATTTGCAAATGTAGAGGTAACTGAAGCTCCTCTTTTTTTTAAATGGTGCTTGTTAAGTGCTGACTATGTGTCAAGACCTGTTCTAAGTGTTGGGGTAGATAAAAATCAATCAGGCTGGACACAGCCCCTGTCCCAAATGGGGCTCACCTTGTAAGTAGGAGGGAGAACAGGTATTGAATCCCCATTTTACAGTTGAGGAAACAGGCACAGAGCAGTTAAGTGATTTGCCCAAGGTCACACAGCAGACAAGTAGCAGTGCCGGGTTTAGAACCCGGATCCTCTGATTCTCAGGCACGGGCTCTTTCCGCTAGGTCGTGCTGCTTCGCGGTTCTTGTTAACTGTAGTGGAGAACAAGTGTTTTCTACCTGAGCCCCACGTGGGACAATCTGAACATCTTATCCTCCCCAGCGCTTAGAACAGTGCTTTGCACATAGTAAGTGCTTAACAAATGCCATTATTGTATTATTATTACTTGATCAGGAACCTGTCCATCCTCAACTCCAGCCTCATCACCATGATTGTCCCCAACTCCGTCCTCAACTCCTTGAGCAACTGCATCTCCATCTCCTTCTTGGGCTGTGCTTCACAGGTCTTCATGGTGGTGCTGTTTGCTGGTTCAGGGTTTCCCCTCCTCAGGGTACGTCCTATGACCGCTTTGCCGTCATCTTCCATGCCCTGTGCTACAAGCACATCATGAACACGTCCTGTGGAAAGATGGCGGCCTCCTCTTGGCTCACTGGGGTGATGTTTGGAATCTTGTATTCAGCTTCGACTTTCTCCCTGATCTTCTGTGGGTCCAATATCGTCCATAAGTTCTCCTGTGACGTCCCCTCCCTCCTGACGATCTCCTGCTCTGAGGACCACGTTGCCATCCATGTGAGCGTCACCGATGGGATATCTTTAGACCTCGTCTGCTTCATTCTCATCATCGCCTCATACGTGTGCATCTTCCTGGCCGTGCTGAGGATGCCGGCCGCCGAGAGCCAGGCCAAAGCCTTCTCCACCTGCCTGCACCATCTTGTCGCTGTCACTCTCCTTGTCATGACTTATTTCTATAATAACGTGAGGCCTCCGTCAGGTTCCCCCGGTCGTCTGACCTGTTGTTGTCCGTGCTGTACACCGTGGTGCCCCTGGTACTGAATCCCCTCATCTACAGCCTGAGGAACCGGGACATAAAGGCTGCCCTGGGGAGGGTACTTAAGGGGAGGGTCTTCCTCCATCCTTAAGGGACAAAACGTCATTTTCCTTCTGCTGATTGTGCCATTCCTCATCAGGGTCTGACCGTGGGGGTATCCATATAATGAGCTGTACAAAGAGAAAGTCCAGAGCCTGAGGATTTGTTAATGTCTGGGACAGAGGTTGATAAACCGTGTGTGACTGTAAGCCCGGGGTGGGCAGGGATTATCTCTCTATATTCTGAATTGTACTCTCCAGCGTGGCTCAGTGGAAAGAGCACGGGCTTTGGAGTCACGGGACATGGGTTCGAATCCCGGCTCTGCCAATTGTCAGCTGTGTGACTTTGGGCAAGTCACTTAACTTCTCTGGGCCTTAGTTCCCTCATCTGTAAAATGGGGATTAAGACTGTGAGCCCCCCATGGGAAAACATGATCTCCTTGTAACATCCCCAGCGCTTAGAACAGTGCTTTGCACGTAGTAAGCACTTAATATATGCCGTCACTAGTACAGTGCTCTGAACACAGTAAGCACTCAATAAATATTTTTGAATGAATAAATAAAAACCGACAAGTGATTGTTTGGGTTGCATCATGGCTTAGTGGAATGAGCATCTGGCTGGGATCTTGAGATTTGAAATGTCTGCACGGTTCTGCCACCGGCCTGCTGTATGACCTTGGTCCAGCCACGTACCCTCTTTGAGTCTCTGTAAAATCGGGGTGCAATATGTGCTCTCTATTTCTCTTACACCTGGAGCCGCTGTGGGTCAAGAAACGTGTCCAATCTGATTAGGTTGTTTCTACTCCAGCGCTTGGCAGTCTTTTGCAAGTAAATTCTTAATAAATTCAATAATGATAATGCTGATACTGCTACTGGTAATAACAGTAATTGCAGGAATTTTAAGACCACACTTGGTGGTTGTGAAAATCAGAAAATAAGAGGGTGACAAGGTAGAAGGGAAACAATCATGGAAACTGTTCCCCAGATTTGACTGCCTGTTTATTTGTTTGATGCTTATCTCTCCCCTTCTAGATTGTGAGCCCGTTGTGGGTAGGGATTATCTCTATTTGTTCCTGAATTGTAGTTTCCAAGCACTTAGTACATTGCTCTGCACACAGTAAGCACTCAGTAAATACGATTGAATGAATGAATGAATTTGACTGAGCAAATCCTTGCCTCGAATCCATTCGTTCATCTATCCATGCATTCGTCCTACCATCCATCCGTCCATCTGTCTTTCTGTTCACCCACCTGTCATCATCATCATCAATCGTATTTATTGAGCGCTTACTATGTGCAGAGCACTGTACTAAGCGCTTGGGAAGTACAAATTGGCAACATATAGAGACAGTCCCTACCCAACAGTGGGCTCACAGTCTAAAAGGGGGTGACAGAGAACAAAACCAAATATACTAACAAAACAAAATAAATAGAATAGATATGTACAGGTAAAATAAATAAATAAATAAATAGAGTAATAAATATGTACAAACATATATACATATATACAGGTGCTGTGGGGAAGGGAAGGAGGTAAGATGGGGGGATGCAGAGGGGAACGAGGGGGAGAGGAAGGAAGGGGCTCAGTCTGGGAAGGCCTCCTGGAGGAGGTGAGCTCTCAGCAGGGCCTTGAAGGGAAGAAGAGAGCTAGCTTGTCGGATGGGCAGAGGGAGGGCATTCCAGGCCCGGGGGATGACGTGGGCCTGGGGTCGATGGCGGGACAGGTGAAAACGAGGTACGGTGAGGAGATTAGCAGCAGAGGAGCGGAGGGTGCGGGGTGGGCTGTAGAAGGAGAGAAGGGAGGTGAGGTAGGAGGGGGCGAGGTGATGGAGAGCCTTGAAGCCCAGGGTGAGGAGTTTCTGCCTGATGCGCAGATTGATTGGTAGCCACTGGAGATTTTTGAGGAGGGGAGTAATATGCCCAGAGCGTTTCTGGACAAAGATAATCCGGGCAGCAGCATGAAGTATGGATTGAAGTGGGGAGAGACACGAGGATGGGAGATCAGAGAGCAGGCTGATGCAGTAGTCCAGACGGGATAGGATGAGAGCTTGAATGAGCAGGGTAGCGGTATGGATGGAGAGGAAAGGGCGGATCTGTCCAAGCATCCATCCATCCATCCATAATAATAATAATAGTGGTATTTGTTAAGCGCTTACTATTGGTCAGGCATTGTACAACGTGCTGGGGCAGATACAAGCTAATCAGGTTTTACACAGTCCCTATCCCACATAGTTCTCAGTCTCAATCCCCATTTTACAGATGAGGTTACTGAGGCACAGAGAAGTGAAGTGCCTTGTCTAAGGTCCCACTGCAGATAAATAATTCACCCATCCATCCATCCATCCATCCATCCATCCATCTATCCATCCATCTATCCATCCATCCATCCATCCATTCATCCATCGATCCAAAACCCAGCCATGCATCCATCTATTAATCCATCCATCTAACAATCTATCCATCTATCAATCCATCCATCCATCCATCAACGATATTTGTCGAATGCACCCTGGGTGTAAAGTACTGTAGTGAACGTTTCCAAGACCTTAGAATCTAACAGGGGAGATACTCACAGAATTAATCAATGAAAGGATGAAGAAGAGATTGGAAAGAATGGTAAACAGATGACTATATGCTTACAGAATTTATTTTTTAAAAGCCACTATGAACAAATCTATAACGGTGGGTGTGAATGCAAAAATGGAGAAGTGGTCTAAGATGCTGATTGGTAGTTGACAAATGACAAATGGAGAAGAAAAGTGAATCGTGTGTGGCATCCTGGAAGTGGTGGGATGATGGAGGGGCTTTGAAGATAGGGTAAACTGTGCTCTGATGGACTAGAAGGGGAGAGGAGGAAATGTGGTGTGACAGATTATTTCTCCATTGTCCATGACTGAGATATTTTGAAAGAGTACAGGACCATTAAGAGGAGAGAATGCAGTGACCTCCTCACCCCAAGAAGAGGATGAACCCTAGGCTAATTCCTGTTCCATCTGAAACCAGGGATTTTCCCGTCGTGTCCACCCAGCCAGTATCAGTGATACCTTCCCATCTCCCCGTTTTCAGAAACCCTAATTATAATAATAACGATAATAACAATTGCATTTGTTAAGCGCTTACTATATGTCAATTACTGTTCTAAGCCCAGGGGTAGATACAACGTAATCAGGTTGTCCCACATGTGATTTGCAGTCTTAATCCCCATTTTCCAGATGAGATGAAGAGACTTGCTCAAGGTCACACAGCGGAAGGGTAGCAGAGCCGAAATTAGAACCCGGTCACTCTGACTCCCAGGTCCATGCTATATCGACTAGGCCACGCTTTGAGTTTCATCTTGTTCATTAACTTAAACAATCAATCGGTCATTTAATCAGTTGTATTTTCTGAGGTCTTCTGATTGCAAATCTAGAGATAACGAAAAATGACTCTAAATCAATTTCAAGACCCTCCCCTAGGCTGGCTTGGAGGATCAACCCAGAGAAGCAGCATGGTTTAGTGCCCAGAGCACAGGCGTAAGACTCAGAGGACATGGGTTCTAATCCCGGTGCCGCCACCTTCCTGCTCTGTGACCTTGAGCAAGACACTTAACTTCTCTGGGCCTCAGTTTCCTCATCAGTGAAATGGGGACTGAGACCGTGAGCCCCATTTGGGACAAGGAATATGTCCAACCTGATTAGTTTGTATCGAATCCCAGCAGTCAGTACAGTGCCTGGCACATAATAAACGCTTGTCAAATACCACAATAATAATTATTGTTATTTTATTGTTATTGTTATTCTTATTATTAAGGATGAGGATGGGGGCTTTTTACACAGGCCCAAACCGAGACAATTAAGCAGCTTGAGGCAGGGAAGCACAGGGAAGCAGCATAGGCTAGTTGATAGAGCATGGCCTTGGGTGTCAGAGGACCTGGGATCTAATTCTGCCTCCACCAATTGTCTGCTACGTGATCTTGGGCAAGTCATTTCACTTCTTGCCTCAACTACCTCATCTGTAAAACGGGGAATAAGACTGGAAGTCCTACGAGGGACAGGGACTGTGTCCAACCTGCCTAGCTTGTATGTATCAATCAATCAATCGTATTTATTGAGCGATTACTGTGTGCAGAGCACTGTACTAAGCGCTTGGGAAGTACAAGATGGCAACACATAGAGACAGTCCCTACCCAACAGTGGGCTCACAGTCTATAAGGGGGTGACAGAGAACAAAACCAAACATACTAACAAAATAAAATAAATAGAATAGATATGTACAAGTAAAATAAATAAATAGAGCAATAAATATGTACAAACATATATACAGGTGCTGTGGGGAAGGAAAGGAGGTAAGATGAGGGGGATGGAGAGGGGGACGAGGGGGAGAGGAAGGAAGGGGCTCAGTCTGGGAAGGCCTCCTGGAGGAGGTGAGCTCTCAGTAGGGCCTTGAAGGGAAGAAGAGAGCTAGCTTGGCGGATGGGCAGAGGGAGGGCATTCCAGGCCCGGGGGATGACGTGGGCAGGGGGTCGATGGTGGGACAGGCGAGAACGAGGCACGGTGAGGAGATTAGAGGCAGAGGAGTGGAGGGTACGGGGTGGGCTGTAGAAGGAGAGAAGGGAGGTGAGGTAGGAGGGGGCGAGGTGATGGACAGCCTTGAAGCCCAGGGTGAGGAGTTTCTGCCTGATGCGCAGATTGATTGGTAGCCACTGGAGATTTTTGAGGAGGGGAGTAATATGCCCAGAGCGTTTCTGGACAAAGATAATCCGGGCAGCAGCATGAAGTATGGATTGAAGTGGGGAGAGACACGAGGATGGGAGATCAGAGAGCAGGCTGATGCAGTAGTCCAGACGGGATAGGATGAGAGCTTGAACGAGCAGGGTAGCGGTTTGGATGGAGAGGAAAGGGCGGATCTTGGCAATGTTGCGGAGCTGAGACCGGCAGGTTTTGGTGACGGCTTGGATGTGAGGGGTGAATGAGAGAGCGGAGTCAAGGATGACACCAAGGTTGCAGGCTTGTGAGACGGGAAGGATGCTATTTCCATCAACAGAGATGTGAAAGTCAGGGATAGGGCAGGGTTTGGGAGGGAAGACAAGGAGTTCAGTCTTGGACATGTGGTTGCTCAGAACGGTCCCTGGAAAATAGTAAACACTTATCATGTAGCATTATGGAAAAAATAATCAGGGAAGGACCCGTGGATTTAATAGAGTTTCAGGAAGGAGTTTTGAAAATGGGAAGCCCTGTGATCTGGTGGACATGAAGGGAGAGGTAATTCCAAGCGCAGTAAAGTTGGTGAAGTAAGAATCTGAGTGGGGGGGAGTTGGAAACGAGGCACAGGGAGATGGTGAGTTTGGGAGGAATGGAGACGGCAGATAGGAAATCAGTGGGGGAAAATAATACATATCAATTGATCGATCATATTTATTGAGGGCTTACTATGTGAAGTCCTTGATAGAATCAAGAAACGCTTCCTTAGAGAAGCAGCGTGGCTCCGTGGAAAGAGCACGGGATTGGGAGTCAGAGGTCATGGGTTTTAATCCCGGCTTCGCCACCTGTCTGCTGTGTGACTTTGGAAAAGTCACCTAACTTCTCTGTGCCTCAGTAACCTCATCTATAAAATGGGGATTAAGACTGTGAGTCCCATGTGGGACAACCTGATCACCTTGTATCCCCCCAGCGCTTAGAACAGTGCTTGGCACATAGTAAGGATTTAACAAATACCATCATTATTACTAAGCACTTGGAAGAGTACGATAGAACAATATAACAGGGTTGGTAGCCACATTCCCTGATCGTGATGAGCTTGCAGTCTAGAGGGGAATGTCTAAGATGGATTGCTGCAGATTTGAGATGGTCGCTAGCCCTGGCATGGGATGAAGCTCCAAACTTCAGAGTTTAACCAGAACGCTATTACTAATCACAGAATAGTAATGATGATTAGTCTGTTGATGTTGTCAAGGGAGGGGTACCAGAGTGAGAACCACACGGGAATGGGCAGTTATTTAGGTTGTGGGGGCCGGTAACACAGAGAACCCACCATCCCCGCCTTTCGAGATTCCCGGGCAGTCAACTCTCAGAGCGGAACCCTAGGCCCATCATCCCACAGGGAATCTCCCAGGAAACAAGCCGTCTGTCGACTGAGGAGATGGCACAGCCATCCGGATGGCCGAGAGGGGGAGGGAGGATCCTGACAGCTCTCACCCCTCGCCCAGACCTTCCTGTCACCTCCACCAATGCCCAGAACTGTTGTGATGAAGTGAGCCTCTCTCTCTGCAGAGGTAGATGCTCTCCAACCTAGGACAGGCCTGGTGACTCCGGAGAGGAGCAGAGAAAGGTGTGGGAAATTTCAATAGGGAACTTGATGACCAGGGTCAGAGTCACAATTTCTCTAAATTAAAACCAGTGTCGCCTAGTGGAAAGAGCATGGACCGGGAAGTCAAAAGGACCTGGATTCTAATCCCTGTCCAACCACGTATCTGCTGTGTGACATTGGGCAGGTCACTTCGCTTCTTTGTGCAACAGTTACCTCGTTCGTAAAATGGGGATTTAGAACGTGAGCCCCGTGTGGGACAGGGATTGTGTCCAATCCGATTTACTTGTATCCCCCACGGTGCTTAGTACAGTGCCCAGCACACAGTAAGTGCTTAACAAATACGATTAAAAAAATCCTGAGAGTAAGTTACTTGATACGCTCAATTTTGCCATAATCCTTGTTTTGGCTGGAACGTGTCTTGGTTAGGAAGCAGTCTGAGAATTTGCAAACTTCCATTCCACACTACGAGCCTGTTTGGACGTAGTGTGTTGTGTTGTAGGAAGAAATGGCTTGTGTGCATGTGTGTAGTGTCTGACAAAGCGAATTGTTCAGCACCAGCCTTCCTTAAACACATAGTTTTGTGATTACATAACCCCTGCGTTCTAGACTTTTATAGCCCAAATCAGTCAATGGAACGTACTGAGCACTTACTTTGTGCAGAACACTCTGGACACAATCTCTGATGATGCTTCTGAATACAACAGACATCATCGACGTGGAAAATGTTCCGTTTTGTCCTAAATTAATACGGGAGGCAGGACGAGATGATCAGATGATGTTCCCCCTCTAGACTGCAAGTATGTTGTGGGTAAGGGATGTATTTACCAACTCTCCTATAGTGGACTCTCCCAGGTGCTCGGGACAGTGTTATGCACACAGTAAGTGCTCAAAAAATACCATTCATTGATTAATGGACTGATTGAGGTTCGTCCCAGGACAACGGCATTATCTTGTCGTGTGGGTTTCTCCCTGAATGTTTTTAATACCTATCTGAAATCAGGTCCTATCATCTGATGCCCATGGACATCTTGCAGGACACGCCCAACGTCGCCACGGTGACGGGATTCCTCCTGCTGGGATTCTCGGAGGTTTGGGAGCTGCAGCTTGTCCATGCCGCACTGTTCCTTCCGATCAACCTGGTGGCTCTAACGGGGAATCTCCTCTCCGTCGCCATCACCGCCCTCGACCGGCGCCTCCACACCCTCATGTAATTCTTCCTCAGGGACCTAACCTTCCTCGACCTCAGCCTCATCTCCGTCACCGTCCCCAACTTCCTCCACAACTCCCATGAACGACAAGAGATCCATCTCCCTAGTGAGCTGTGTCGTTCAAGTCTCTGTGGTCTGGCTTGCTTTCTCGGAGTTGTTCGTCCTCACGGCCATGTCCTAAGACCGCTATGCCGCTATCTGCCTCCCTCTGAGTTACGAGGTCGTCATGGCTTGAGGCCTCGTAGCTCAGTGGGGCAGGTTTGGAGTCTTGCTTTCAGTTTCGACCTTCTCCCGGGTCTTCTGCATGTCCAACACCATCCAGCAGATTTTCTGTGACGTCCCGTCCCTGCTGAAGATCACCTGCTCCGAGGACCACGTCACCCTCGACGTGAGCGTCACCTCTATAGTAGCGTTAGGCGTTGACTGCTTCATTCTCATCATTATCTCATACGTACGAATCTTCTGGGCCGTGCTGAGGATGCCGGCCGCCGAGCGCCGGGCCAAAGCTCTCTCCACCTGCCTGCCCCATCTCGTCGTCGTCACCTTTATTTCTCCACGCCCGCCTTCGCCCACTTAAAACCGACTTCCAGCTCCTCACTCCAGCTGGGCCTGCCGGTGTTCATGTTCTACACCGTAGTGCCCCTCGCCCTGAACCTTATAATCGACAGCCTGAGGAACAGGGACGTGAAAATGGTGATGGGGAGGGTCCTGGTTGGGGGTCTTTTCTCCAGAAATAGAAAATTTCACTTCACACTCTGACCCTGTTATTTCTCTCCCCAAGGATTGACTCTAGAAAGACTTGAGCGGCCTGCAAAGATCTGAGTTATTTGTCGATAAAGACTTTCCCTGGTTGCACGCTGCCAATTATCAATGGCTTTGACTAGTTTGGTAGAAGAGTTTTTATCCAGCTGCTCTTGACTGGTATTTAAATCTAGTTTCCATGCCTGGGGATGGATCCCTGCATTTGGATTCACCCTCTTTATTAATCACTAGCACGGGCCTTTGGAGTCACAAAGACCTGGTTTCAAATCCTGGCTCTGCCACTTGTCTGCTGTGTGACCTTGGGCGACTAACTTCACTTCTCTGGGCCTCCGTTCCCTCATCTGTAAAATGGGGATGAATACTGTGGGCCCCATGTTGGACATGGACTGTGTCCAGCCTGATTACCTTGGATCTACCCCAGTTGTTGATGCAGTGCCTGGTACATAGTAAATGCTTAACAAATATCATTAAAGAAAATTGAAGATGTAGCCGCAGAAGGGTGTTTTAGACTTTCTTTTGATCCTCATATCTGCTCCAGAAGCCAGAAGCAGGGGTACAGATTGAATTTTTACAACACCCTTTATGATCTCAGTTGTCACTCAATAAACACCATTATGATTTATACTCCTACTCTTACTGTTGCTACTATTTATTGTATAATATACTTCAATATTTAAGTATTAAATCAATCAAGCAAATTGAAGTACAACAGAAGGCCAAGGTTCATTCTTTGCACAGAACGAGCTTACACTTTTCATAAATGATGCAGGTGCCTGTGACACACAGCCATTCAGTGTCAAAACTGGAATGAGATCTTGGGGTCCTTTTCTTTTTTTGACCAAGTCAATCTGAATATTGGATTCAACCATGATTAACCAAATGTGCTAGGAAGCCTAGTCTCCATACCACGATATATCTCCAATCCCCAGAGTTGAAACAGAAAGCTATTATTAATCATGGAAAGAGAATGATGAATCTGTTGAGGTTGTACTAGGAGGGAGCACCAGAGTGGGACTGTGCAGTTATTTAGGTTGTGGGGTCGGAGACCACAGAAAACCCACGATCCCAGCCTTCCGAGATTCTCGGACGGGCAGCCTCTCAGCGGAGCCCCGGGCCCGTCCTTCCACTGGGAATCCCCCAGGAAATAACCCGGCTGTCGTCTAAGGGGACGGTGGAGCCATCAGGAGAGCCAAGAGGGGGAGAAAGGATCCTGACAGCTCTCACCCCTCGTCCAGTCCTTCCTGTCACCTCCAGCAGCGTCCAGGACCGACGATATGGAGTGAGCCTCTCTCTCAGCAGAGGTCGAAGTTCCCCAGCCCAGGACAGACCCGGTGACACAAGAGAGGAACAGGGGAAAAGTGAGGGGCAGGGAAGAGAGATTTGAAATGGGAGTCTGAGATAAAAGGAAATCTGAGCTGAAATTTCCCCTGTTCCTTCCTGTGAGTTCGCCCAATCGATTAATCTAAAAGTCAGTGGCATTTATCGAACTTTTATTGAGTATGAGTACCTTACTAAGCTTTAGAGCACCAGGCACATAGTAAGCGCTTAACAAATACCATTATTATTATTTAAGAAAGTACCATGCACAAGCGCCTAG
Source organism: Tachyglossus aculeatus (assembly GCF_015852505.1). NCBI lineage: Eukaryota > Metazoa > Chordata > Mammalia > Monotremata > Tachyglossidae > Tachyglossus > Tachyglossus aculeatus. The sequence goes on along the minus strand of NW_024044917.1, from coordinate 82,155 downwards.
TACGGTGCTTTTCCGTGGTATTCGATTAGCACTTACCATGTACCAGCTATTATACTAAGCACTGCAGTAGGCACAAGCCAGTCAGGTTGGATAGAGAATATATCCCACAGGGAACACACGGTCATAATCTCCATTTTACAAGCGAAGTAACTGGGGCATAGAGAAGTGAAGGTCAGCGGACGAGTGACAAAGCAGTGGTTGATACATAGTTATCATTTAACCTTATCTAATTCTCCATAGTAGAAAGAGCAAAGTTCAGCCACATTGACGCTGACAGATGGAAACAGAATTTGAGAATAATATATTGTAGCTATAATCCGTTCTTTCTCTCTCTAATGGACTTTTATTAGAGCTTGCAATTGGATCTGTACCCTCTGAGCACTTGGTATTCACCACATCTTCAGCCTCACAGCACTTACGTCTACATATGTAATTTATTTGATTATTTATGTTCATGTCTGCCCCTCCCCCCCAAGCTATCTCTGTGGGAAGGGGATGTGTTTATCGACTCCGTTATGTTGTACTCTCCCAGGAACTTAATACACTGCTCTGCATATAGCAAGAGCTCAATAAATACCATTGATTTATCGATTCCAAGCATGTGGTACAGTGCTCTGCACAAGGTACATGCTCAATAAATGCCATTGATTGTTTGATTGGTTGAACGCTTTCAGGAACTTGGAATATCAGAATAACCTCCCAAGTGGGACAGGAGAAGGGTCCTATCGGCCCATAGTATATCTACACGAGCAGTTAATCCAGTGCTTGCCATATCTCAACCAATCCATCAATGGTATTTATTGAGCGCTTCCTATGTGCAGTGCACTGTTCTTAGGTCTTGGGAGCAGACATGTTCCCTGCCCATAACGAGCTTACAGTCTAGATAGTAAGTGCTTAATGAACAACACAATTTATTATCATTATTTCTACTACTATTATCTAACTCTGTAAACCTATCTGGTTGTTTTAGAAAGAAACGCCACCTCTACTCTCTCAAGTGCTTACTACAATGATCTGCACACAAGGAGTGGTCAATTAATACCATTGATGGTGACGAGTGTGGTATTGGATGTGATGAGTACTACAGCAGGGCACTCCTAACTCATTTTGTAAGAACAGAACCAGGGCATTCTAGTAGCAATGGATGTAAATGACAAGGGAAGGGCTTGAACCTGTGTATCCACAATCTCTGTTGATGCTTACAGCGAACTAAGCATACGTAAACTCTGGAAGGGTTTCTGTTTTGTCCTAAGCCAAGCCAGGAGGTTGGTCGAGGTGGGCAGATGAGGTTTATTCAGGGACGGAGTCACTGTCCTGTTGTGCAAACCTCTCTCTGGAGGTTGTCATCTACCTCTGAATCAGGTTTTGTTTTTTTTTTATTATTTTGGTTAAGCACTTGCTATGTGTCAGGTACCCTACTAACGCTGGGGTCCATACAAGCTAATCAATTTAGGCACAGTCCATATCCCACGTGAGGCTCACAGGCTTAATTACCATTTTTCAGATGAGGGAACTGAGACACCAAGACGATAAGTTACTTGTCCAAGGTCAGCCAGCAGAAAAGTGGTAGAGCCGAGACTGGAACCCAGGGATTATACCCCACGTCCCTTGGCCTAAACCAGGACGTGGTCAACATCTCCACTGCGACAGAATTCCTCCCGCTGGTTTTCTCGGAGGTTCGGGAGCTTCTTCTAGACTGTGAGACCACTGTTGCGTAGGGACCCTCTCTATATGTTGCCAAATTGTACTTCCCAAGCAATTAGTACAGTGCTCTGCACAAAGTAAGCGCTCAATAAATATGATTGAATGAATTAATGAATGCAGTTGGTCCAGGCCGCGCTGTTCCTTCTGGTCTACCTGGAGGCCTTAAGAGGGAATCTCCTCATCGTCGCCGTCACCGCCCTCGAACGGCGCATCCACACCCCCATCCTCAGGAACCTGTCCGTCCTCGTCCTCTGCCTCCTCACCGTCACCGTCCCCAACTCCGTACTCAACTCTTTTACCAACTGCCACTCCATCTCCTTCTTGGGCTGTGCCGCTCACGTCTTCCTGGTGGTCCTGTTTGGCAGTTCAGTTTTTCATCCTTACAGCGATGTCCTACGACCGCTACATAGCCATCTGACGTCCCCATGCTATGGTGTCATCATGGATCGAGGGGCCTGTGTAAAGACGGCTGCTGCCTCCTGACTCAACCGTGGGCTGTGTGGAATCTTATTTTCAGCTCCAACTTTCTCTCTGCCCTTATGTGGGTCCAACGTTGATCCCCAATTCTTCTGTGACGTTCCCTACATGTTGAAGATCTCCTCCGAGGGCCACATCGCCATCAATGTGTGTGTGACTACCGGGGTGGTGTTAGCTTTCGTCTACTTCGTCTGCTTCGTCTCCATCGTCATCTCGTACGTGCGCAGCTTCCAGGCCGTGAAGAGGATTCCATCCGCCGAGGGCTGGACCAAAGGCTTCTCCACCTGCCTGCCTCACCTCGTCGTCATCCCTGTTTGTCATGGCTTTTTTCTGTGCTTACTTGACGCCTCTGTCAGGCTCCCCTTCGACGCTGGACCTGCTGGTATCCGTGTTCTACGGTGCCCCCTACCCTGAACCCTCTCATCTACAGCTCGAGGAATCGGGACTTGAAGGCCGCCCTGTGTACGGTCCATTGAGGGACTCTCTTCCATTTGGGGGAGAATAATCGACATTTTATGACTTGAATGAACCCGATATCGATCAGGGACCTGATCTGTGTACCCAAGCAAGAGTTACTCAAATTTTCCCAAAGGACTCAATTACTCCATCCATTAACAATATTCACTGAGTGCTTACTATGTGCAGAGCACTGTACTGAGCGCTTGGAAGAGGACTGTATAGTAGAGCTGATAGACACAGTCGGTGACTACCACTCAGGAGTACTTATTGTGATTCAACTGAGCCTGAGCACTGTAGTAGTTGCTTTGAAGAGAACAATGGAATTCATAGCTGTGGGAAGGGTGCCCTATCTGTGAATTCACCCCCTCCCTCCCCCGGAGCAACCCACAGCAAGGACAAAGAACCTCTACACTACAGGGTTGCCGAGTGGGAACTGTCCCAATCATATAAACATCCTGTGAATACGGGGAGGACTGTGTACGAGGGGGCTTCGTATATAAAAGGCATTGCTGTTATTTTTAGATGTAGACGTTTAGACAGAGCCCTGCAGAGCCTGCCCTGCTGATTAGGACTCGGACCCCCTCCTTGGCTTGCTTGCTGCGCTACGGCTATGTGAGTACACTTAATAAAGAGGCAGAACTGAACACTCTGGCTCGATGTCTGGTCTTTGGCTCGTCGTCGTCCAATCTAAAGAACCCGGAACCGCCCTCTGGGATGTGACCCCATCGGACTTGGGGGCATCTCCCCACAATTGACGTAGTCGGCAGGATTAGGTGGTGATGCCCCAAACCCCAATCGTGGGTAAAAAGGAGGCGGGATGCCTGGAATCTCAGATCCCGGGGTAGAATTCGCGGGTTTGGACGGGTGTAGCTGAAGTGCTTGATATGGCTGTCCCCCGCCCCCCGCCCGGAATGGGTTGCTCTAGTGGAGACCCCGAAGGACATAGAGGTAGCTCTACGAGTCCTGGACATCCGTAAGATGTCTAAATCTGGGTGGAACTCGGGGATGTGGTCGGTGTAGCTGAAGTACGTGATATGGCGGCTCCTCTCCCCGGGAATTGGGTGCTCTATGGAGACCCCGAAGGGCATAGAGGACGCTCTATGAGCCCCGGACATCCATGAGATGTCGAAATCAGAGTGGAACGTGGGGATGTGGTCTGGTGTAGCTGAAGTGCTTGAGCTGAAGTGCTTGATAAAGCACTTCAAGATCCACCCTTTCCTCTCCATCCAAACCGCTACCCTGCTAATTCAAGCTCTCATCCTATCCCGTCTGGACTACTGCACTAGCCTTCTCTCTGATCTCCCATCCTCGTGTCTCTCTCCACTTCAATCCATACTTCATGCTGCTGCCCGGATTATCTTTGTCCAGAAACGCTCTGGACATATTACTCCCCTCCTCAAAAACCTCCAATGGCTACCGATCAATCTGCGCATCAGGCAGAAACTCCTCACCCTGGGCTTCAAGGCTGTCCATCACCTCGCCCCCTCCTACCTCACCTCCCTTCTCTCCTTCTACTGCCCAGCCCGCACCCTCCGCTCCTCCACCACTAATCTCCTCACTGTACCTCGCTCTCGCCTGTCCCGCCATAGACCCCTGGCCCACGTCATCCCCCGGGCCTGGAATGCCCTCCCTCTGCCCATCCGCCAAGCTAGCTCTCTTCCTCCCTTCAAGGCCCTGCTGAGAGCTCACCTCCTCCAGGAGGCCTTCCCAGACTGAGCCCCTTCTTTCCTCTCCCCCTCGTCCCCCTCTCCATCCCCCCGTCTTACCTCCTTCCCCTCCCCACAGCACCTGTATATATGTATATATGGTTGTACATATTTATTATTCTATTTATTTATTTATTTATTTTGCTTGTACATTTCTATCCTACTTATTTTATTTTGTTGGTATGTTTGGTTCTGTTCTCTGTCTCCCCCTTTTAGACTGTGAGCCCACTGTTGAGTAGGGACTGTCTCTATGTAATGCCAATTTGTACTTCCCAAGCCCTTAGTACAGTGCTCTGCACATAGTAAGCGCTCAATAAATACGATTGATTGATTGATTGATTGATTGATAAAGCTGATCACCCCCATCGCCACCCAGGGAATGGTGCGCTCTAGCGGAGACCCCGAAGGTTATAGAGGACGCTCTACGAGCCCTGGACATCCATAAGATTTCATAATCATCGATGAGAGCCGTTGCCAACCTAGGGTGGCTGCTACTGGCGGCATGCCGACATGAAATGAGCATGCGGCTGGAAAGCGAAAGTAAGGCCAGCGAAGCCGAAAAGGTGACTCGCGAGAATCAGTAGTCAAAAGAACTTTATGCGGGACTCCTACAAAGGGCAAATAAGACCGCTGAAGAAGCAGTAGAGAACGGGGGCATCTTGGGTGCAGACTAGCAAAGCTGAAGTGGCGTCCGATGGGCCGCCCCAGGGTATGGGCACTTATAATCGGCACCAACTGGGACCCGAACGCCTGACACCCAAATGAAGAATGGGATGATGAGGAAATGATAAACATCATAGAAGAAGACAGCGAGGGAGGGGTACGACCCCTCATCACTCAGGAAGACCACGGGATTGGGAGTCAGAGGTCATGGGTTCTAATCTCGGCTTCGCTACTTGTCAGCTGTGTGACTTTGGGCAAGCCACTTAACTTCTCTGGGCCTCAATTCCCTCATCTGTAAAATGGGGATTAAGACAGTGAGCCCCAGGTGGGAACTTGCATCCGCCCCAGCGCTTAGAGCGGTGCTCTGCACATAGTAAGCATTTAAAAAGTGCCATCATCATCATCATCATAATTATTATTATAAGAAACCCCGAACCCAGGGACCACATCACTGTACGGGATTATACTCCCGCAGAATTGATGGAGGTTCACAAGTAATACCGACAGCTGCCTCAAGAAACGCTGCTGTCCTGGTTGGTCCGATGCTGGGACTAGGGGTGTGACGGGGTTAAGTTAAGTGCACAAGAATTAGCTAAACTAACTGGAGTTGTAGCTCCCCCCCCCATGTCTGGCAGCAGTTGAAGGTGGGTCAAGCCCACAGTGGTAACCACTCCCTAACGGACTGGGTAGTGGCCGCAGTAGAAGACACCTGAGCCGCCCCGGTCGAGCTACTCACGGAACCATAAACTTGGGTGGATGTAGAAGGGGCATGCGCGTTATTGAGAAGGTTTGGAATGAGACAGAAAATATATGCCAGGGGAGATTATAGCCCCGATGCAGCACCCTCGAATTCTGGAATGTGCAGTAAACTTCTCCGGTCGGTGCCCACCTCCCACATACCGGGAGTGTTGTTGCCCCTGGTTGAGGAATAGATGGGCAAGCCTGTCATAGATCTTATACTGGCTTTCGGGGATCTGGAGGGGCTGATTGCAAAGCCTAGCAGGGTTCGAGGGGTTGCCCCGACAAAACCCATCACTCCGGAAGGAGCAATACAGAAGGTGTTATTTCAACCACAAATTTGGAGAGATTTCATAGCGGCGGGGACCAAACGAGAAAAGATAGTCAAGCAGACAAGCACCGTGCTGTTCGTCTGTGGAAAAATATACCTGAGGACCAGCGGTATACCACAAGGGAATGCAAACCCACAGCTGTAGCACCCGAAAGTGTCAACGGGTGGAAAAAAAGAAGGAGGCCCATTCACTCAGCCCCGGGTGGTGCCTTCTGCACTGCTGTACCCGGACCTGAGCGAATAGAGAGATCAGCTGTAGGGACGTGGCCAAAGCCGCTCCATTCAGGTCGGGTCAATCGGAGGAGATAGGAGGCCGTATGTTACCCTGACCATTTACTGAGGTCCCCACAATAGTCAGTCCACCTTCACCTTGTTGGACACCGGTGCAGAAGTCACCCTTATACATGGGGACCCCAGCAACTTCATAAGCCTCCGTATGTGGATAGAAGTGTTTAGGGGGCACAACACCTCCTCTGGGAGAACCGCCCTACGATTGGGTGTGGGCCGGATGGCCCCCGCCACCTATCAGGTACTCATCACTGCAGTACCCGAGAGTATATTAGGGGTGGTGACATTTGACGACCCGGGACCCCCTCCCTCGATACCCTCGTTATCAACTTGCGAGAACTGGCCTGCGGAGAAGGGGGAGGGGGAACCGCCAAATGGCACATGGTACTCTGACGGGTCATCCAAAGGGAACTCAAGTACGTGGGCTGCGCTTGCAGCCCACCCCCCAACATGGATACCATCCTCTAGGAAGAAGGGGTCAGTCAGTTCAGCCAATGGGCTGAACTCAGGGCAGAACAGATGCTCCTATCCATGCACCTATTGTATATACCTTGACAACCTCAAAAATCTCCAGTGGCTACCAATCAATCTGCGCATCAGGCAGAAACTCCTCACCCTGGTCTTCAAGGCTCTCCATCACCTCGCCCCCTCCTACCTCACCTCCCTTCTCTCCTTCTACAGCCCAGCCCGCACCCTCCGCTCCTCCGCCGCTAATCTCCTCACCGTACCTCGTTTTCGCCTGTCCCGCCATCGACCCCCGGCCCACGTCATCCCCCGGGCCTGGAATGCCCTCCCTCTGCCCATCCGCCAAGCTAGCTCTCTTCCTCCCTTCAAGGCCCTGCTGAGAGCTCACCTCCTCCAGGAGTCCTTCCCAGACTGAGCCCCTTCCTTCCTCTACCCCTCGTCCCCCTCTCCATCCCCCCATCTTACCTCCTTCTCTTCCCCACAGCACCTGTATATATGTATATATGTTTGTACATATTTATTACTCTATTTATTTATTTTATTTATTTTATTTGTATACATATCTATTCTATTTATTTTATTTTGTTAATATGTTTGGTTTTGTTCTCTGTCTCCCCCTTTTAGACTGTGAGCTCACTTTTGGGTAGGGACTGTCTCTATATGTTGCCAATTTGTACTTCCCAAGCGCTTAGTACAGTGCTCTGCACATAGTAAGCGCTCAATAAATACGATTGATGATGATGATGATGACAACCGACTAGTGGGCCGTATACATCAGCCTAGCCCCATGCTTGGGGGTGTGGGAAGCCCAGGGGTGGATGGTAGCACGGGGCGAGGAATGGGAAAATTGGTGTGGTGTGACATCGCCCGAATATTAAGAGCCCGGGAGGACCCCCTCACCATGTACCATGTGCCAGCTCACCGGTAAACTCCGGGGAACGAGGAGACAGATGCGCTGGCACAAGAGCGGGAGGCACGGCCTACAAACGCCATCCAGAGAATGGATGGGTGAGGGTGGACTGAATATTCCGGGGACCTCACTAGCTCATACTGGGGTGGATGCCACTTATCGAGCCCTCCGGGGACCTGAGTGGGAAGGAATCCACAGGGAGGCACACGAATTCTTGCGCAATTGTAAACATTGTATGCAAAAGAATTCGCTGCCTTATGGCCAACCTAGGGTCCCTGACCCTAAGCCAGAGAAAGAGATCTGCGCTCACCGCGGTGGATACTCGTACGGGAGTGGTGTTTGCTTACCCGGTGGCAGCAGCCATGCAGGTTACTACTATACAAGGGCTTCAGGTGATGGGGGCTGGATACGGCTTGCTGGCCTACATAGATTCGGATCAGAGGACTCACTTTATGGGGCACGAGGTTGCGATGACTGGGCCATGCAACGTGACATTCTGTGGACCTTACCCGGCTGGAAGGTGACACCACCATTCCATCACCGTTGACCGGTGGAACCAACGTGTGGTGGGATGCCACGCCTAAAGGACGATGGTTGCCTGCCACTGTGATTGCAGCCGGAGAATACAATAGGACTTGGGAGACTTTGACGGCCTTCAACGCCACTGTGCAGGTGCCCTGCCACATGCTGAATTCTTCTCATGATTGGAGTGTGAACGTCACGATGTCAAAGACAAGTATCACAAATGTCATCGCAGTGGGCACCACGTCGTGGCAGATCACCAGTGACCCGGGCACAAGCGTGGCATGGCTGCGCCTCAACCCAATAACAGAGAAACCGGATGGATATGAGGATCAGGGAACACTAGCGGCACCCATCACGCTGTCTGGGAGATGCCCTTCCTGGATCACCCCTCCATGGCACAAGTATGGTTATTGGCTGAAAGCCCCTACCTAGGGCTGGGAAAACCCCTCAGATTTTTCCTGGAATTCGGGCACGCCCCTGCTGGTTGTGGAGGTAATACCGGACAATATGGATAATGGATACCCGGGACCACGGTCACATACCTATGGGCAGCCACCCTGGAAGGGGCTCGCCTGTTCACCCACATTCGATGGACTACCAAAGCAATCTCCTGGTCGTTGGAACCGTGGTGAGTAGATACCCATCACCCAAACTGCTCCACTGCCTTGGCTCAGCTCTGGAGACAATGAGCCTGGTGGATAAAGAACGGCGTGCCAGCAAGGGCCCCCGGATGGTGAAAGAGAGACATCACTGGGTGGGTCGGCAGCGCACTGGGAATAGGGAACCAAGCGGACATAGAAGGCCTATGGGATGCCCGAGGCCGAGACCTTCAATATGAAAGCCAGATCCAGCAGCTAATTAACACTAGAATGTTTCAGGACGCTGTAGCTCTGAAAACCTGGACGGGCATACTCACAGGAGAGCTAGCCCGTGGGGCCCGAAACCTTGCCTGGTCGGATGCCTGCATTCAGACTCAGGACTGCCACCATATTTCACCACCCTAACAGAAGAAGTAAGCCGCTCACAGTGCCCACCCCCCGCCAGCCTGGCTTGCCTGTATCCAGCCTCTGTCGCATGGCCGGCCATTCAAGTACTATACGGCGGGTGTACCTCCCATTACAATAAACTGAGGGTACACCACCCCATGGGCGACCTGCCCCTGCGAGCCACAGCCTTAGTGGGATTAGGGATAATGAAGGATGGCAAGCAGGTGGTCCCCCTGGGAGAGAGGTGGGGATGGTGGAATGGGTACAGGAATCAATGGGAGCCCTTCTCCCCTTCTTGATATACCCAAGTAAAGAGGGATTTGTTCTGCTCACATGACTCCAGCGGACGTGAGACCATACAGGAGAATTAACCGATTTACATTGCCAGGGTAGAAGAGGGAGACTACTGGTATATGGGTAATGGGAAATTCTGTTGGATGTGTGGAGTACACGAAACATAAACATGATCAATTAATTTAAATTATTTAACACTTGTTTGTAGTAATATGTTTTTAGTAGGGTAGCACATTGGTAATTATATCGACCTCTCCGAATGGGAGCGGCATGAACACCACAGTCTCCTCTGGGACGTCCCGACGGATCTAGTGGACCCAGTAGCTTGGCCAGAGCAAGTGGAGGAGACCATGAAAGTGAGACGACAAGCCCTGGAGGACACACAGCAAGACTGGAACAGCACTGCGCTCTGCCTAAACGAAGCCGGACTGCAGATACAAACACTGAATCAAAAGATGGTGACAGATGGTGTTTCTCATGGCTGTGGGCGTGTGGGAGTGTGGGAACGGGACACTGGTCCCAGTAAATCGTGCTAGGGTGCGTTGTGTTCTGCACAACTTTGGTGCTAGGATGCTGTTACTTACGCAGGCCCTCCACCAAACCTATCGTTGTCCCCAGCTCCAGGTTGCTCTAGGCGTATGGAGGGGGCACAGGGGTGAAATGTGAGAAGAGTGCCCTATCTGTGAATTCACCCCCTCCCTCTGTCTGAGCAACCCCCAGCGCAGGCCCTCCACCAAAACTATCATGGTCTCCAGCTCCAGGTTGCTCTAGGCGTACGGAGGGGTGCAGGGGTGGAGTGTGGGAAAAGTGCCCTATCTGTGAATTCACCCCCTCTCTCCGCCTGAGCAACCCACAGTAAGGACACAGAACTGCTACACTACAAGACTGGGGAGTGGGAACTGTCCTAATCAGATAAAAATCCCGGGAATACAGGGAAGGCTAACCGGTATGAGGGGCTTTGCATATGAGGCTTTGCTGCTATTTTTAGTTGTAGGCATTTAGACAGAGCCCTGAAGAGTCTGCCCTGCTGTTTAGGACTCGGACCTCCTCCTTGTCTTGCTTGTTGCGCTACTGCTATGTGAGTACACCTAATAAAGAGGCAGAATGGATCACTCTGGCTCGGTATCTGGTCTTTGGCTCGTTGCCCAATCTTAAGAACCAGGAGCCGCCCTCTGGTCGGAGACCCCAGCTGGCTTGGGGGACATCTCCCCACAGTAGGCATACAATCGTATATATTGAGCGCTTACTCTGTGCAGAACACTGTACTAAGCGCTTGGGAAGTACAAGTTGGCAACAATCAGCAGTTGCCAAGTAGGCATGATCAATCAGTCAGTCAATGGTATTTATTAGACTGACTATGAGCAGAGCACAGTTCTAAGCACTTGGGAGAATACAAAGAGTTAGCAGACACAATCCCTTCCTTCAACAAGCTTACAATTTAACAGGGGAAAAGGCCACCAGAATAAACTACATACAAGAGGATGAAAGAAAAGGGGATATTTTACTGTGTAAATAATAAGGAATATGCAGTATATACACAAATGCTAAGGGGGTTTATGAGTACTCAAGTTCATAGGTGGTACAAGATTCTGACCAGGCAATTCATTCATTCATTCATTTAGTCATATTGAGTGCTTACTGTGTGCAGAGCACCATATTAAGTGCTTGGAAAGTACAATTCAGCAATAGAGACAATCCCTGTACACAGTGGACTCACAGTCTAGAAGCTGGGAGACTAAAAACAAAGCAAGCTAACAGGCATCAATAGAAATACATATAATTATAGATATATACACAACAAAACAAGTAAACATGCATTAATATTAATGAATAGAATTATAGGTATGTGCATAGATACATAAGTGCTGTGGGGCGGGAGGGAAGAGGAAAGGGAGAGAGATGGGTGATGCAGAGGGGAGAGGGAGGTGAGGAAAAGGGGGTCTTAGTCTGGGAGGAAAAAGGGAGTTTGTTATAATACTTGTGGTATTTAGTATGTGCTTACTATGTGCTAAGCACTGCAATAAGTACTGGGATGGATATAAGATAATCAGATCCCACATAGGGCTCACAGTAGGAGCGAGAACAGGAATCGAATCCCTATTATTGCAGGAAAGGGAACTGGTGCACAGAGAAGTTAAATGACTTGTCCAGGGTCACACAGCAAGAAACTGTGAGCAAGATATCAGCAGTGGGAAATAGAAAGGAAAAGGAGAGTAAGTAGGTTGCCTTGAAGGGCAGCACTGCCTAATGGATAAAGCAGAAACATGTGAGTCAGAAGGACCTTGGTTCTAATCCTGGCTCTTCCACTTGTCTTCTGTGAGACTTTGGGCAAGTCACTTCACTTCTCTGTGCCTCAGTTACCTCAACTGTAAAATGGGGATTAAGAAAATAAACCCCATGTGGGACAGGGACTGCGTATAACCCAATTTGCTTGTATCCACCCCAGGACTTAATACAATGCCTTGTACATATCAAGTGCTTAAGAAATGCTGCAATTATTATTATTATTACAAGGGACTAAAGTATGTGAACTGTGGTGTAATTGTAGAACAGAGGCACATAAAAGTGAAGTGAATTGCCCAAGGTCATATAGCAGACAAATGGAGGAGATGAAATTAATAATAATAATTATGGTGATGATTATGGTATTTGTTAAGGGCTTACTATGTGCCAAGCACTGCTCTAAGCACTGGGGTAGATACAAGGTAATCAGGTTGTCCCACGTGGGGCTTACATTCTTAAATGCAATTTTACCGAAGAGGTCACTGAGGCCCAGAGAAGTTAAATGACTTGCCCAAAGTCACACAGCTGATGAGTGGCAGAGCTGGGATTAGAACCCAAGTCCTCTGACACCCAAGCTCTACCTGCAAGGCCATGTTGCTTCAATGACTTTGAGAGCTCACTCCTACCTCATTGACCTGTTGTATTGGACTCTCCCAAGTATATAGCACAGAGCTCTGCACATAAAAAGCGCTCAACAAACACCCTTGATTGACTGACCTATTGATTAATTGCACTTGCAATTTCTTACTGTTACTCGGAATGTAGCAAACCCAATTCCTTCTGGATGGAAGACATGTACAGTGATTAGAAAACATGTACAGTGATTAGAGATGACAAGATCAAGCTTGCATCCAAGTCAGTGAGAAGGTTGGGTGAAGGATGAAGCCAGTAAAGTTGAGGAGGGAGAAGCAGCATGGCCTCATGGATAGATCACGGGCCTGGGAATCAGAGGACCTGGATTCTAATTTCAGCTCCTCCACATGTCTTCTGTATGACCTTGGGAAATTCATTTCGCTTTTATGTGCCTCTGTTCTCCCTCCTACTTAGATGGTAAGCCCCATGTGGGACAAGGACTGTGTTCAACCTAATTCACTTGTATCTACCCCAGCATTTAGAAGAGTGTTCGACACACTGTAAGCGCTTAACAAATACCATTTCTGATCTCTGAGCAGGAAGGGAAGCCCCGGATCACAGAGATTGTAACAGCCATCCAGACCCTAGCTGTTGCCATTCCTCCTGTCAGGATCGTCCTCCTCGTTCAATCCACTCCCTTCTGTGTCACCCTTGCGCTTGGATTTGCTCCTTTCATTCACCTCACTATCAGTCCCACAGCACTTATGTAAATAGCCATCATTTATTTATTTATATTAACGTCTGTCTCCCCTGTAGACTGTACGCTCATCATGGTCATGGATTGGGCCTACCAACACTGTTATATTTACTCTCCCAAGTGTTTACCTAGTAAGCACTCAATAAATGCAATTTATTGATTGATGATCGATAACCCCACCAGACCTCTGCTCTCCCCATATTCAAAATACTCCTGAAATCTCACCCCGTTCCATGCTGAGAAGCAGCATGCCTTTGGGGAAAGAGCACGGGCCTGTGAGTCAAAGGACATGGGTTCTAATCCCGGCTCCACCAGTTGTTTGCTGTGTTACCTTGGGCAAGCCATTTAACTTCTCTGTGCCCCAGTGACCTCATCTGTCAAATGGGGATGAAGACTGTGAGCCCCACGTGGGACAACCTGATGACCATGTTTGTGCCCCAGTGCTTAGAACAGTGCTTGATTTATAGCAAACACTTAAATACCGTTATCATCATCATCATCATCACCCAGAACGTTTCCCCATTCATTTCTCTTCTCTCCAGATAACACCCACCAACTCCCTTTGCTTTTGTATAGATTTCTTAGGCTCGTTATTATCAGGGAATGTGTCCGCTAATTCTGTCGTATTGTACTCGCTACCCAACCCCTTGTACATTGCTTTACTCATAGTAAACACTCAATTAATACCACCCATTGATTTTTTACATGCACTATTACTTAAGCACTTCCTTTTCCTTCTTCCTTCTGTCTATAATTCTAATGTCTGTTTCCCCCCTCTAGATTGAAGAGAGGGTTTATGTCTTGATATTCTATTGTAGTCTCTTAAACATCTTAGCATACGACTCTGCATACCTTAGGAGCTCAATAAATACTACAGATTGAATGATTGATTAAATTACCTCTTCATCAGTTTTGGACAAACTCTGCGGTTATTCATGTTTTTGTAGACGCAGCTAGGAGGTGGTTGAATTCTTCCAGAGGCGAGTGAGGACTTTTTTTTAGATATTGGTTATGTGCTTACTTTGTGTCCATCACTGAGCTATATGCTGAGGTGGATTCAAGTTAATCCCAGACTAAACCCGCCATTTTCCTCTGCTCTCCATCCCTTCCCCATTGACCCAACTCGCCCCCTTTGCTCTATGCCCCTCCCCCCATTACAGCACTTGTGTATATTTGTACATATTTATAATTCTCTTTATTTATATTAATGATGTGTATATATCTATACTTCTATTTATTTATATTGGTGATACTGATGCCTGTTTACCTGTTTTAACGCCCATCTCCCCGCTTCTAGACCGTAAGCCCATTGTGGGCAGACATTTTCTCTATTTGTTGATGAATTGTACTTCCCAAGCACTTAATATAGTGTTCTGCACATAGCTAACGCTCAATGAATATGATTGAATGAATGAAAAAAGGAAGGAATAATGAGGTTGGATAGAGCCCTTGTCCACATGTGGCTCAAAGTCTAAGTAAGGAGGGCATAGGATTTAATCCCCACTTTACAGATAAGGAGACTGACAGACAGGAGACGTGAAGTGACTTGTCCAAGGTCACCCAGGTAACATGTGGCTAAACGCTGGGGTAGATACAAGATAATCATGTTGGACACAGTCCCTGTCTGACATGGGACTCTCAGCCTCTCAGAGGGGGTAACTGAGGCACTGGAAAATTAGGTGACCTGCCCAGGGTCACACGGAAGATGAGAGATTAAGTCAGAATTAGAACCCAGTTTCTCTGACTCCCAGGCCTGGGCTCTTTCCACTAGGCCAAGCTGCTTGTAGTCTCCACTAACTGATCTTGCCAATCTGTCACTCCCTACCTCTGTGTTAAGGGCTCTGATTCTCCATTGGTTACTCGGAGTAACCAATCGTACTCCCCCAATGAGGATATGAAGATATATTCTATTTTTGATATGGTATTTGTTAAGCACTTACTTCGTGTCAAGCACTGTTCTAAGCGTTGGGATAGATATAAATTATTCAGGTTACACATAACCCCTGTCCAACATGAGGTTCACAGTCTACATACGAGGGAGAACTGGTATTGCATCTCCATTTTACAGCTGAGGGAAATGAGGCCCAAAGAAGTGAAGTGACTAGCCCAAAGTCACCCAGCAAGCATTCTGGAGAGCAGGGACACTCATGCCCAGGTTCTTTCCACTAAACCATGCTGCTTCTCCTATTCAGAAGCATATCACTCTCTCCCTTTCTCTGGATATGTGTATACATATGAAGAAGAAGATGCTGTTGTTGCCATGGGAACATCACAGGCCAGGACCGTTGCTGCAGCTGGAAGTGCCAGGTCCTTATCTCCAGAGGGTTCTCGCGTCGCCTGGCTAACGTGGTCCCTCCACAGAGGTCCAGGCCGGTCCTCCAGGTTTCCCCCTAGGAGCAGCGACTGCTTTACCTACGGGGAGGGGGCCCACCTGGATAGCAGGTCGGCATCCACGTGAGAGTAGAGAGTTGTTGAGGGCTCCTGGCTGCCAATTGGTGGCTCACCGAGGAATCCGAGGTGGAAGAGGAGACCAGCCCAGTCCATAGGACGTCAGTACCCCCCGCCAGCCCCAGCTGCCCTGGTGAGAGTAAGCAGGGGTGGAGACAGGCCGGATGGAACCAGAAGGATGAAGCCAAAAATGGGGCCATTCTGGGGAGATTCTCGCACTCGGGGAACAGGCTAGAGTTCATTCATTCATTCAATCATATTATTGAGCGCTTACTGTGTGCAGAGCTCTGTACTGAGAGCTTGGAAAGTAAATTCAGTACCAAATAGAGACAATCTTCGCAAAAACAGGCTCACAGTCCAGAATGGGGGAGAGAACAGTTCAGACCAAGACCGGACCCCAAACAGGGCAGGATTGTAGGAGGGGAATGTCGTGCTAGCATTAATGAATAATAAACTATTTTGTAAATTTCAAGAGCTTACTGTGTACCAAGAACTGTTCTAAGCTCTGTTAGATACAGGTTAATCGGGTTGGACAAAGTCCCTGTCCATCTTGAGGCTCACACTCTTATCCCCATTTTACAGATGAGGTAACCGAGGCACAGGGAAGTGAAGTGACAAAACAGACTTGTGAAAGAGCTGAGATTAGAACCCACATCTTTATGACTCCCAGGCCCGTGCTCTATCCACCAATGGTCCCATCACTAGAGCTCTCCTCCCTCCAGCATCCCCATACTGGCTACCATGGCAATCGCCTGCCAGGCTCTGATGCTACAACTGAGCATCGGCACAATGCTATTGTCACTTCGGCTGTCAGTGGTTCCTGTATGTCAAAAACGTTTTTAGGGGGAACATGATTGTCAGGGATGAGACAGTGTGACTGATTCTGGGTAAAAAAAACGGTGCCATCATCAATTCTTCTGAACGAAAATTGTCCTACGAATCAATGCCTTTCCATGGCAGAAGAGGTTGCGTACGCCATTGTAGCTTAGAGCTATGCCAACGATCTGGCCACCTACTTCATTAGGAAAATTAACTCCATCAGTTCTGAGTTTCCCAAAGTCACCCCTCCCTCTTCTTCACCCCGCCCCCCCAACCCTCTCCTCTACTTTCCCAGCCTTCCCAGCAGTATCTTCAGAGGAAATCGCCTCCCTCCTCTCAAGTGCCACCCAATCCACCAGTGTTTCGGGCTACATTCCCTCCCATCTTATCAAAATTTTCACCCCTTCCCTCCTCTCTTCCTTAACTTCCATCTTCAACCGCTCACTCTCCAATGGCTTCTTCCCCTCAGCCTTCAAACATTCCCACGCCTCCCCCATCCTATAAAAACCTTCTCTTGACCCCACTGCACCTTTCGGTTATCGCCCTATCTCCTTCCTACCCTTCCTTTCCAAACTCCTAGAACGAGCCATCTACACTCGCTGCCTCAAATTCCTCAGCTCCAAGTCTCCCCTGTAACCCCTCCAATCTGGCTTCCATCCTCTACACTGCACCGAGACTGCCCTCTCGAAGGTCACCAGTGACCCCCTTCTGGCCAACGCCAATGGCTCCTACTCTATCCTAATCCTCTTCAAAGTATTAGCTGCCTCTGGCACTGTGGACCATCCCCTTCTCAACACATCCTCCAACCTTGGCTGCACGGACTCCGTTCCTGGGTCACCTCTTATCTCTCTGGCTGTACATTTTCAGTCTCCTTCGCGGGCTCCTCCTCCACCTTCCATTCCCTTATTATAGGGGTTCCTCAAAGGTCAGTTCTTGGTGTCCGTCTGTTCTCCATCTATACCCACTCCCTTGGTGAACTCATTCGCTCCCACGGCTTCAACTATCATCTCTAAGCAGATGACACTCAAATCGACATCTCCTCTCCTGTTCTCTCTCCCTCCTTCCAGGCTCGAATCTCCTCCTGTCTTCAGGACAGCTCCACCTGGATGTCCGCCCACCACCTAAAATTCAACATGTCCAAGTCTGAGCTCCTTATCCTACCTCCCAAACCTTGACCTCTCCCTGATTTTCCTGTCACTGTGGATGGAACTACCATGCTTCCCATCTCAGAAGCCTGTAACCTTGGTGTCATCCTTGACTCCGCTCTTATTCACCCCACACATCCAATCCATCACCAAAACCTGTCAATCTCACCTCCACAATATCGCCAAGATCCGTCCTTTCCGATCCATCCAAACCACCACCTTGGTGGTTCAATCTCTCATACTGTCCCGACTGGAACACTGCATCAGCCTCCTCTCTGATCTCCCGTCCTCCTGTCTCTCCCCACTTCATTCTATACTTCACTCTGCTGCCCGGATTATCTTTCTACAGAAGCGCTCTGGGCATGTTACCCCCCTCCTCAAAATTCGCCAGTGGTTGCTTATTAACCTTTGCATGAAACAAACACTCCTCACTATTGGCTTCAAAGCTCTCCATCATCTTGCCTCTTCCTACCTTACCTCCCTTCTCTCCTTCTACAGCCCAGCCCGTACACTCCGCTCCTCTGTGCCTAAATTTCCCACTATGCCTCGTTCTCGCCTGTCCCACTGTCGACCCCTTGCCCACGTCCTACCTCTGGCCTGGAATGCCCTCCTTCCATACCTCCGCTAAACTAGCTCTCTTCCCCTTTTCAAGGCTCTACTGAGAGGTCACCTCCTCCAAGAGACCTTCCCAGACTGAGTCTCCCCTTTTTCCTCTCCTCCTCCTTCCCTCCCCATCGCCCCCTCCCTCCCTCTGCCCTACTCCCTTCCCCTCCCCACAGCCTCTGTATATATTTGTTCATATTTATTACTACTTTTATTTTGTTTGTACATATTTATTGCTCTATGTATTTTATCAATGATGTGTTTATAGCTATAATTCTATTTATTCTGATGGTACTGACACCTGTCCGCATGCTGTGTTTTGTTTTCTTTCTCCCCCTTCTAGACTGTGAGCCTGTTATTGGGTTGGGACTGTCTCTATATGTTGCCGTCTTGTACTTCCCAAGCGCTTAGTACAGTGCTCTGCATACAGTAAGCACTCAATAAATATGATTGTTATGGGAAGGGAACGTGCTGGTTGATTTTGTTACATTGTACTCTCCCAAGATTTTAGTAGAGTGCTCTGCACATAGTAAGCGCTCAATAAATACTTGTGACTGAGGATGGTGATGATTAATAAAAATAACTTAGGAGTCAGTCGATCGTATTTACTGAGTGCTTACGGTCTGCAGTGCACTGTACTAAGTACTTGGGAGAGTATAGTATAACAAAATAACAGACACATTCTCTGCCCACAGTGAGCTTGCAGTCTGGAGTGGAAGCAGGCATTAATATAAATAAATATATTACGGATATGAGCATAAATGATGTGGAGTTGGGAGGGGGATGAATAAAGACAGCAAGTCAGGGGGGTGCAGAAGTGAGTGGAAGAAAAGGAAAAGAGGGGTTAGTCAGGGAAGGCCTCTTAGAGGAGATGTCCTTCAGTAAAGCTTTGCAGTGGTGGAGAATAAGGCGCACTTTCAGGGTAGGTACGACCATTGGAAGAAGGGAGCAAAATATGGATACAGATCCCATCCAACTTCTCAGATCCATCTCCTCTCATCTAATCATCTATCCGTTTATCCATTTATTCATCCATGATGACAATTTATTGAGCACATCTTATGTGCCAAGTGTGGTAGTCAGCTTTTTGGAGATTTCATGACCTGCTCCACCCAGAAGACCAAAGGTCAGGGCCCCTCAGACCCACTCTGTCTCAGTGAGAGTGACTTTGGTGGAGGAGGGTGGAGGGAAAGGGAAAGACAAGGAGGCGGATGAAAGAGTCGGAGCCAGTCTGGGGAAATGCTCACACTCAGAAACTACCTTGGGTTTCAGACCAAGACCGTGTCCCCTGATTGAGCAGGGGGCTTGCAGAAGAGGGGCATTGTCCATTGCAGTGACCCCAAGCATCACAAGTACCTCCATCCTGATTGGCTTGTGTCCAGCCCAGTGCTTAGTACAGTGCCGGGCACATAGAAAGAGTTTAACAAATACCATTATAATTATAATTATTATTATTATTACCCACTGCCCAGCCATGGCTACCAGGCAGCCGCCTGCTGGGTTTTGGCACTGTGGGACAGCCTTGTCAGTTTGGATGAGCTTACAGTCTACCCAGGCACTCTGACAGTACTCTGCACACAGTAAGCGCTCAATAAAACGATTGATTGAATTAATGAATGACTATTAGGCCCATGCTGTTTTCACTAGATCGCACTACTTCACTTCCCAAGTCACAGCACTGATAACACGTTCACTTTCAGAAAGGAATAGTAGCAAGTTGGATAAACCTTATTCAGAAGAAGACATCGATACTAAGGAATACAACACAAGGAGGGAACTTTTCCACATCACGTGAGACTGATAGGTTTTGGAGTGCTTCAGTGGTCTGAGAAGGAACAATACTTTTGTTAATTATGAAGGTTAAAAGACTCACCCAAGAGAAGCAGCATGGACAAGTGGATAGAGCTCAGGCCTGTGAGTCAGAAGGACCTAGGTGATAATCCCGGCTCTGTCACCTGTCTACTATGAGACGTTGGGCAAGTTACTCCACTTCTCTGTGGTTTCAGTTCCCTCTTTTGTAAAATGGGGATGAATATTGAGGCCCTTGTGGGATATAAACAGGGTCCAACCCGTTAGCTTGTATCAACCCCAGTGCCCTCTGAGGCGGGATTATCCATCACACACTGATTTTACCAGACATCCCTCCGGAACCTGAGAAAGCCTCCTTTCGGCCAGATAACTGTTTACATGTGCCCCTCTGTAGGGTGTCTTAGTGAGGTGAGTGATGACAGTATCAACACAAAGAGACTGTTTCTTTCAGAGAAAAGGGTGGGAAAATCTCCCCTTTATGACTCTCCCGTTGGAGACCTTCATGCCTCGATTCCTCAGTCTGTAGATGAGGTGGTTCAGGGTGGGGGACACCGCGGTGTAAAACACGGACTCCAGCAGGTCCAGCGACAAGGGGGAACCTGACGGGGGCTTCACGTAAGTACAGAAGCAAGTCACAACAAAGAGAGTGACGACGACGAGATGAGGCAGGGAGGTGGAGAAGGCTTTGCCCCAACCCTCAGCTGCCGGCATCATCAGCACGGCCCGGAAGATGCGTACGTACGAGATGACGATAGAGACAAAGCAGACGATGACTAACGCTACTCCGACGGTCACTCTCACGTCGATGATGAAATTATCCTCGGGGCAGGTAATCTTCAGCGGGGGGGGGGGGACGTTACAGAAGAACTGCTAAATGATGTTGGAAACTCAGAAGGATAGGGAGACGATCGAAGCTGAATATAGGGCCCCTAACAACCCTCATCTCAGCCAGGATGCGGTGGCCATCTTCTCATAGGCCCCTTGGCCCCGATGGCTTCGTAGTGCAGTGGGCGGCAAATGGCGTGGTAGCAGTCGTAGGACATGGTCATGAGGACAAAATACTCCTAGACGGCAAACAAGATCACCAGTAAAATCTGAGCCACACAGCCCCGGAAGGAAATGGAGCTGTTATTAGTCAAGGAGATGGTGACAGATTTGGGGACGGTGACGGAGATGAGACAGAGGTAGAGGACAGACAGGTTCCTGAGGAAGAAGTACATGGGGGTGTGGAGGCACCGGTCGAGAGTGGTGTCGGCGACAATGAGGAGATTCCCCGTCAGAGCCGCCAGGTAGACCAGGAGGAACAGCGCGGCATGGACCAGCTGCACCTTCCAGACCTCCAAGAAACACAGCAGGAGGAATTCCGTCACAGTGGAGATTTTTTGGACATTTTTGGGAAGCAGCATTGACTTTCTTCAGTGGATGAGGGAAGAGCCAAAGTTAGAGTTCATTGATGGGATGAGGGAAGAAATTGACAGAACATTTGCTAGTGATTCTCTATGGAGAGGAAACAGTTAGTTAATTCAAAATGATCTTTGAGTTCCTTGTCCGGCAGGGATAAGGAAAGATCCAGATTTTCGCATTATTTTGGTCGATTTAAAGGGAATTCCTGAGATTGTCTCCCCTCCGCCACCACAACAGAGTTAGTAGACACATTTCCTGCCCACATCTAGTTTACAGTCTAGAGGGAGATCTTTTTCTATCTTCGTCTTCAATCCTCCTCACTGCCTGAACTTGTTCGCTACTTCCACTACCCAATAATTTGTGTGTGTGTGTGTGCGCGCACACACACACACACGCACACACATATATATAGAAAAATTCACACATATAGAAACAAACACACACAGCTTCTAGCACAGGGAACCTGATTGCAGCAGCTCCTGTAAAGTGGAAAATGAATTCCTTCAGTCATAGTTGTTGAGCATTTACTGTGTGCAGAGCACTGTACTAAATAAATAATAATGATATTTGTTATGCTCTTATTATGTGCCAAGCACTGTTCTAAGCGCTGGATGCTGGGGAGAGTACAATAGAACAATAAACAGACACAGTCCCTGCCCACAACGTGCTTACAGTCTAGAGGAATAACGGATTGTAGCCGGGTTGACTTCAGTGAATACTTGATAATTGGCTTCACTGCCATCCACCTGTTCTAACTCCCCTTCTCACTATCCGCTTTCTTCAACAAACCCTCCAAAAAGAACCTTCTTACCGTGACTCGCTTTCAACGCTTCCTCCTCCCACCTCTGGCTCCCACCCTTCCTTTAGCCTGGAAATCCACACTTTTCAGTTCCCCAGCCGGAATATACCCCATCCTCAAAGACCCTCTGGAATTCCACCTTCTCAAAGAGGATTTAGCTAATTCACGTCTTTCCACCGTCTGTCAGTGACCATATCCAGACTTAATGCATCCTGAGACCCTCAGGATATGATGCTGAAGGTAAGGTACATTACTCTAGACTGTACTCTCCTTGAGGAAACATGTCTACGAACTCTTTTATAGTCTATTCCTCCAATCATTTAGTACAGTGCTCTGCACACAGCAAGCACTCAATAAATGTCGATGATTGGATGACTGACTAATGTCTGCTTCCCCCCAGACGGTGAGCTCCTCGTGGTCAGGGAACATGTCTACTAACTCTTTCATAGGGTACTGTCCTCAGAACTCAGTTTAGTGCTCTGCACACATTATGCACTCAAATATGATTATCAAGCATTGATAATTATAATGATAGTATTTTTAAGTGCTTACTATGTGCCAAGCACTGTTCTATGCACTGGGAAGACAGACATTAATCGGGTTGTCTCACCTGGGGTTCACAGACTTAATCCTCATTTTACAGATGAGATAACAGAGGTCCGGAGAAGTTAAATGACTTTCCTGAAGTCACACAGATGACAAGTGGCAAAGCCGGGGTTAGAACCCACAAACTCAGACTCCCACGCCTGTGCTCTTTCCACTAAGCCAGCCTGCTTCTCATCCATATATCTATTGTTCCATTCTTTGTAAATGTAAATGACATTTTGCTTATCTAGCCTATTATATTGGAAGTCTTTGAGGGTAGAGAGCATGCCTTTTACCTCTCCTATTATGGAATTTCTTAAGCTCTCATTCGGTGCCAGGCATTGTACTTAGCTCGGGGGAGAATCCACGAAGATTGGGTGGGTCACAGTCCCCGTGCCACACAGGGCTCACACTCTCGGTCCCCATCTTACAGATGAAAGAACTGAGGCACAGAGAAGCTAAGTTTCTTGCCCCAAATCACCGAGAAGAGAAGCAGCCTGGTCCAGTGAAAAGATCATGGTCCTGGGCTCTATTTCCAGCTTTGCCAAATGCTTGCTGTGTGACCTTGGGCAAGTCACTTATCTTCTCTGTGCCTCAGTTCTCCTGTTCTCTCTACTGCTCATACTGTGAGCCCCAAGAGGTACAGGGATTGTGTCCAACCTGGTTAAATTGCCCAGTGCTTAGAATAATGTTTGATATATAGTAAGCACATAACAAATACCATTAAAAATAAAAAAGTGGTGGAGCCATTATTAGAACCCAAGGCTTCTGAGTCTCAGCCCATGCTTTATCCACTAGACCACAGTTCTTTTCTCCTGTATCCGCCCAAAATTTGGTAGGGGGAGTTCTGTGAGGAGGAATTGGTGATGAAGCACCTGGCTAGTGCAGTCTCATTCATACCCTCTTGTCCCTACAAGGAGAGTTGAGCTGATAGTTGAAATCACCACGGCACGGGGCTGACGCCATACCATAATGTCCTAGATCGGCAGCCATAGTAGCCGGAGTTTGGGAGGTGGATGGAGTGGGCCAGTGGCTACCATAGGGACAAATATTTTCTCTCTGCTCGTGTACGAAGCCCTGGTTCCAACTGCACCCTGGACCCCGGGCATGAACGTCTTCCCATAATGACCCTCACACTCACATCGATTAGCCTGATGGTCTCTCCCTTCTCCTCCCCTCCCCTGGTCACTCTCACCGGGGCAGCGTGAGCTGGGGAACCCCTAACCCGCTCTGGGCTGGGTCGGTCCCCCATTTTTCCTCGGATTCCTGGATGCAGCAGCCACGGAGGGACAGCGAGGCTGTCTGTCTGTCAGTCCCTCTCTGCTCTCCCGCGGATACTGAGATGTGCTTTCCAGACGGGGCACCCATCCCCTTAGATAAAGTCACCAATGCTCCTAGTGGGGTCCTTGGAGGATCTAATCACGTCGGCTCGTCCCCACAGTCTTTAAGTCCCCACAGAGATAAGGATCAGGTAATGGCACATGTCTGCAGGGTTCCAATGACAACAGCATCCTAACGGTTCCTGCTGTTAGTGACCATCTGGGTCAAAGAGTGGGCACTTCAGCTTATTTCTTTGTTGTTCAATGGTACCTGTTAAGCACGTACTATGTTTCAGGCACTGTAGTAAGTCCCGGGATTCGATACAAGCTAATCAGGTTGGACATAGTCCCTGTCCCACCTGGGGCTCACAGTTGCAATCCCCATTTTTACAGATGAGAGAATTGAAGCCCAGAGAAGTGAAGAGAATTGCCCAAGGTCACACAACAGAAAGATAACAAAGCTGAGATTAGAATGCAGGTCATTCCGACTCCCAGGTCCATGCTCTATCGACTAGGCTACGCTGCGTCTCTGAGTTTCATCTTGTTCATGACCTCAAACAATCAATCGGTCATTTAATCAGTTGTATTTTCTGACGTCTTCTGATTGCAAATCTAGAGAGAACGAGAAATGACTCTAAATCCATCCTAAGACCCTCCCCCGGGCTGGCTTCGGGGATCAACCCAGAGTCACAACATGAGAAGCAGCGTCGCTTAATGTCAAGAGCACAGACTTGGGAGTCAGAGGACGTGGGTTCTAATCCCGACTGTGCCACTTGTCTGCTGTGTGACCTTGGGAAATCCACTTAACTTCTCTGGGTCTCAGTTACTTCATCTGGAAAATGGGGATTAAGACTGTGAACCCTACGTGGGGCAACCTGATTACTTTGTATCTACCCCAACGCTTAGAACAGTAATGAACACGTAGTAAGCGCTTAACAAATGCGATTATTATTATTATTGTTATTAGTATTATTATTATTAGTTTGGGAGGGGCTGAGGGGTTCTGAGAACGGGATGACGGGAAAGCATCACTGATACTGGCTTGGTGGATACGACGGGAAAATTCGTGGTTTCAGAAGGAAAAGGAATTAGCCTAGGGTTCTTCCTCTTCTATAGCAGAGCTGAGACACTGTACGAAACTGGAGTGAGGAGGTCATTACATTCTCTCCTCTGAATGGCCCTGTCTCTTTCAAAATATTTCAGTGATGAAAAATGGATAAATAATCTGTCAGCCCACATTTCTTCCTCCCCACTTCCAGTCCATCAGAGCACAACTTTCCCCATTTTCAAAACCCCTCCGTCATCCCACCACTTCCAGGATGCCTCGCACTCTTCACCTTTCTTCTCCCTATGTCATCTTCTCCCAACTACCAATCAGCATCTTAGACCACTTCTCCATTTTGACACTCACACCCACCATTATAGTTTTGTTCATAGTGGTTATTATAAAATGTACTCTTTAAGCACATAGTCATCGATTTACCATTTATCCATTCTCTTCTTCGTTCTCTCATAATTTAATTCTGTGTCTATCTCCTCTGTTAGATTTTAATCCCTTAGAAAGCAGGGATAGTGTTCAATTTATTTTGATCTCTCTGAAGGATTCACTTCAGTACTTTACAACCAGGATGCATTCCACAAATACCATTGATTGATGGATGGATGGATGGATCGATAGATGTATACATGGATGCGTTGTTCAATGGATGGATGGATGGAAGGATGGATAGGTGGATGGGTGGATTGATAGATCCATGGATGCGTTGTTGGATGGATGGACGGAGGGATGGATGGATGAATGGATGTGTTGGATGGATGGATGGATGGATGGATGGATGGATGGATGGATGGATGGATGAATGGATAGATGGTTGGATGGATGGATGGGTAGATTGTCTGCTGTGTGACCTTGGGCAAGACAATTCATTTCTCTGTGCCTCAGTTATCTGTAAAATGGGGATTGATACTGTCAGTACCGTGTGGGATAGGGACTGTGTAAAAGATGATTAGCTTGTATCTGCCCGAGCACAGAGCCCCACACAGAGTACTGTGTCGGGCTAAGGAACAAACGCAGCAAAGTGCCCCAGTCATGGGGTTTCATAATATACGATTCAGAGACAGCCACTATTAGATTCATTGTGTAGGAGGACTGTAACCCATAATCGCGAACACTTTTCCGCAACTCCTTAATCAACTCATAAGGGAGAGAGTCATACTGAGCCGGCCGCCCGGGATGATACACCACCGGCATCGCTTGCAGTAGCTGTACATCCCCTCGGTGCAGTGCCTCCTGCCGGCAGCCCGAAAGGGCCCCGGCATAGGCGGGCTGTGCCGTAGCAGGCGCAGCATATACATACAGCAGCGCAGCAGACAAAAGGGGAGCAAGGGGGGAGGGTGAACGATCGACGAACGGGATAATGCCTGCAGGCGCTGGGTCAGCAAAAGGTCCTTTGCTGTGGGTGCGGCAGCAGCCATCGTTGTAAGAGGGGCCAAAGACGGGTATAGATCAGATCCCTCCTTCGGGTCTGCAGTCCCAGAGTCAGAAGGATCGCCAGAAGCATTATGATCCTGGTCCCGATACAGGTCCTCGGGATCCGGAACAGTAGCATACACCAGCTCCAATTCTTCTGTTGGTGACAAAACGTCAAAGGACAGGGGGTCCTCCTGATCACTCCCTGCCCCCAAGTCGTGTGCCGCCGGCTCCCCTTGCAACACCAGTTCAGCGGGATGCAGTGCCAGCAGCGCCGTAAAAACAGTTCTCCATGTAATCAGTACCCCTTTGGGTAGGGGCTGGGACAAGCTTTCATGAGTCTGTAGCTCCTGGCCCACCTTTTGCCATAAGGTTAGATCATAAGAACCACCTTCAGAGAACCATGTACAATGATCCCGAATCCATACTAATAACTGGACCAGTGGTATGGGCTGCACCTTAAACCCTTGCTCCTCTAAAATACGTTGCAAAATCTCAAGCTGCAACTTCTGCTCTCTCGTGGCTGATTGCCCCATGCTGTCAATTCTTCCGCGGCTGCTCACCAGTCCGTCCTGCGAACGGTGATGTCCTAACGTCTCCGGCCGGAGCTTTTACGAACTCATATCCTCCGTCCAGCCGCGGGTACGCCACCGGATCGTAAATTCAGATTTCGAGTCCCGATTCGGGGGTCATTTGTGGTGTATGAAGGCACGGACTCCGGCTAGGGTAAGCACGAAATCGTTTATTGGGTTAAGCAGCAAGACTTTTATATCTTTCAGTCACATTCTGTATTTTTCCATGTTCCTGTGTTTATAGCTAACACAGCAATTCTGTAACCTTCAAGGCCAGCAACAAGTAACACCCGTCTATGCAAGGTCGTAGGGCTGATAACAAGTAACTCTTGACTGTACAAGACTGTGATAACAGAGACCAGCCTTTTGGCCACAGCTCTCCCCTCGGTTCCTTCTTTACTTGGCCCTGCTGTTCCCCACAACTCTCCCCAGGGCGGCCTTCATTTCCCAGTTCCTCAGGCTGTACATGAGGGGGCTCAGGGCCAGGGGCACCATGGTGTAGAACACAGACAACAGCAGGCCCAGGGTCGAGGTGGAGTCTGACACGGGCTTGAGGTAGCCAACGGCTCCAGTAGAGAGGAAGACAATGATGAAGGCGAGGTGAGGAAGAGAGGTGGAGAAGGTTTTGGCCCGGCTTTCGGCGGCCGGCCTCAGCACGAACTGGAAGATCTGCACATAGGAGATGATGATGAAGATGAAGCAGACGACACCTAAAGCTACCCCACCGGTGACGGTCACATCGGTGGCACCGTGGTCTTTGGAGCAGGAGATATTCAGGAGGTAGGTGAAGTCACAGAGGAACTTCTGGACAATGCTGAACCCACAGAAACTCAGGGAGAATGTCGAAGCTGAATAGAAGATCCCAAACAGCACCCCGCTGAGCCAGGAGGCAGCTGCCATATTTTCACAGGCCATGTTGGTCATGATGAGCTCATAGCGCGGGGGGTGGCAGATGGCTT
Source organism: Tachyglossus aculeatus (assembly GCF_015852505.1). Lineage (NCBI taxonomy): Eukaryota > Metazoa > Chordata > Mammalia > Monotremata > Tachyglossidae > Tachyglossus > Tachyglossus aculeatus. The sequence continues at coordinate 54,064 of NW_024044917.1, read as the reverse complement.
AGTACAGTGCTCTGCACACAGTAAGCGTTCAATAAATACGATTGAATGAATGGCAGCCTAGCAGTCGTAGGCCATCGCCATGAGGATGGCCACCTCTGAAAAAGCAAACAAAACTACCAAAAAGACCTGGGCCACATAGCCCAGGAGGGAGATGGTTCTACGATTGGTCAGGGACATGACGATAGAGTTGGGGATGGTGACTGAGATGTAGCAGAGGTCGATGCCACAGAGCAGAGGTTCCTGAGGAACAAGTACATGGGTGTGTGGAGACGCTGGTCGAGGATGGTGATGGGGAGGATGAGGAGATTCTCCGACAGGGCCGCCAGGTAGACCAGGAGGAACAGCGTGGCGTGGACCAGCTGCAGCTCCCGGATCTCCGAGAAACTCAAAAGGAGGAATTCCCTCACCGTGGAGACATTGGGCATTTTTGGGAGGCAGCAGTGACTTTCTGCATGTGATGTGATGTGTGTCATCCCCCGGGCCTGGAATGCCCTCCCTCTGCCCATCCGACAAGCTAGCTCTCTTCCTCCCTTCAAGGCCCTGCTGAGAGCTCACCTCCTCCAGGAGGCCTTCCCAGACTGAGCCCCTTCCTTCCTCTCCCCCTCGTCCCCCTCTCCATCCCCCCATCTTACCTCCTTCCCTTCCCCACAGCACCTGTATATATGTATATATGTTTGTACATATTTATTACTCTATCTATTTATTTATTTATTTTATTTGTACATATCTATTCTATTGATTTTATTTTGTTAGTATGTTCGGTTTTGTTCTCTGTCTCCCCCTTTTAGACTGTGAGCCCACTGTTGGGTAGGGACTGTCTGTATAGGTTGCCAATTTGTACTTCCCAAGCGCTTAGTACAGTGTTCTGCACATAGTAAGCGCTCAATAAATACGATTGATGATGATGATGTTGAGGGAAGAGCGAAAGTTGGAGTCAATTGGTGGAATGAGTAAAGGAACTGACAAGACACTTGCTAATGATTCTCTATGGAGAGGAGACAATTATTTAATTCAAAATGATTTTTTAGTTCAGCGTGGAGACATTGAACATTTCTGGGGAATGATGTAGACTACGGCACAGGACGAGGAAGGGAAGATTAAATTTAGAGACATTGATGTTGGGGGTGAAGGGATAAGACTAAGTCAATCAATTCTTCTTATTGAGTACCTACAGAGGGCACAGCATTAGTACATATGACCACTGCCCCCAAGAAGATTCCATTCTATTGGAAGCACCAAGCTACAAACCGTGTAGAAGTAGGGTGCACTACTGGGATGAACACAGGCCTGGGAGTCAGAGGACCTGGGTTCTAATCCCAACTCTACTAGTTTTCTGCTGCATAGCCATGGGATCGTGAGAAGTTCTCTATTCCTCCGTTTTCTGAATAGTAAAATTCATACATTCAATCGTATTTATTGAGCGCTTACTGTATGCAGAACACTGTACTAAGTGCTTGGGAAGTACAAGTTGGCAACATATAGAGACGGTCCCTACCCAACAGTGGGCTCACAGTCGAAAAAATGGATTCGATACCTGTTTTCCCTCCTACTTAGACTGTGAGCCCACCTTTTAGACTGTGAGCCCACTGTTGGGTAGGGACTGTCTCTATATGTTGCCAACTTGTACTTCCCTAGCACTTAGTACAGTGCTCTGCATACAGTAAGCGCTCAATAAATACGATTGATTGATTGATTGATTACTTAGTCTGTGAATCCCCTATGAGACATAGACTGTGTTCTTCCAGATTGTCCTGAATCTCCCCCAGCATTTAATACTTTGCTTGGAATATAGTAAGCACTTAATACATATCAAGAGTATAATTTTTGGTTGGGAGACTGAAACTAAAATGAATAGTGGGTAGGAGAGGTCAGAGAACATAAAGATATGAACATGAATGTCATGAAATTTTTTCGGTGGTTTTAGAGTCAAACAGGAAGTGCCTTTATACATAGATTCATCCATTTAATGGAGGGAGAATGAGTCTGGTAGACAGAAAGACCTGGATTCTAATCCTCTCTCCACCCTTTGTCTGTTGTATGACCCGGAGAAAGCCACTAACCTTTTCTGTGCCTCAGTTACCTCATCTGTAAATTGGGGAGTATGACTGAAAGCACCATGTGGGGCATGGACTGTGTCCAACCTGATGAGCTTGTATCCACCCTAGTGCTTAGTACAGTATCTGGCATATAGTAAACACTTAACGATACCATAAAACAAACAACAAAAATAAAACCCACATATACACCAAGCTGATTCTATTTGCCGACATATCTGCATTCACACTTGTCCACACACAAACACAAGCATAACTCATCATTCCTTCCCTAAAGCATCGTTCAGCCTACAGCTCTCCTCTTCTCAAACTCTTCTCATGAGAAGTTCTGTCTTTTCACAAGGAAAAAAACTCAACAATCGGCTTGAAGGTCTTCCACCCTATGACTGCACTTCACCCCCTTTTCCATCATTCATCACGTCTTCTAGTGTCTCAAAGCAACTTTCCAGTTGTTACTTGCGATCTACTCTACCGTTTCCATCCTAGCCTGGAACTCCCTCTCTTATCGACTCAAAATTGGAGAGAGCACAGTTCTTTCCTAATTCTGAGCACTACTAAAATCCCCTCCTCCTCCAACCATCTTCCCCGATTCATTTCCCACTTCACCTAATTCAAGAGCGACTCAACTCATTTCCGTCCTTACTTCGTGGAGAAATCATGAGCTCAGGAGTTCTCTTCTTGAGTGTGAGCTCCTTGAGGGAATCATACACATCTACTAGCTCTGTTCTATTGTACTCTCCCAAGCATAGTTTAGTGGGGGTCAGAAGACTTTTGTTCTAATCCTGCCTCTGTTCCTTTGCTGCTGTGGGACCTTGGACAAGTCGCTTCACTTCTCTGGACCTCCGTTTCCTCATCAGTAAAATGGAAAGCAATAATTGCATATCATCTTACATTCTTTTTTTCCTTTTGGAAGGGGAAAGGAATGTGTCTGTTTCCGTGTTCGCAAGTGGATAGAGCAATCAATCAATCAATCAATCGTATTTATTGAGCGCTTACTGTGTGCAGAGCAGTGTACTAAGCGCTTGGGAATTACAAGTTGGCAACATATAGAGACAGTCCCTATCCAACAGTGGGCTCACAGTCTAAAAAGGGGGAGACAGAGAACAAAACGAAAACATACTAACAAAATAAAATAAATAGAATAAATCTGTCCAAGTAAAATAAATAAATAAATAAATAAATAGAGTAATAAATATGTACAAACATATATACATATATACAGGTGCTGTGGGGAAGGGAAGGAGGTAAGATGGGGGATGGAGAGGAGGACAAGGGGGAGAGGAAGGAAGGGGCTCAGTCTGGGAAGGCCTCCTGGAGGAGGTGAGCTCTCAGTAGGGTCTTGAAGGGAGGAAGGGAGCTACCTTGGCGAATGGGCAGAGGGAGGGCATTCCAGGTCCGGGGGATGACGTGGGCCGGGGGTCGATGGCGGGACAGGCGAGAACGAGGTACGGTGAGGCGATTAGCGGCAGAGGAGTGGAAGGTGCGGGGTGGGCTGTAGAAGGAGAGAAGGGAGGTGACGTAGGAGGGGGCGAGGAGATGGAGAGCCTTGAAGCCCAGGGTGAGGAGTTTCTGCCTGATGCGCAGATTGATTGGTAGCCACTGGAGAATTTTGAGGAAGGGAGTAACATGCCCAGAGCGTTTAGGAGCACGAGTTTAGAGCACGGGTTTAGGAGTCAGAAGGAGTCAGAAGGAGTCAGAAGGACCTCTCCCTCATGTCTGCTGTTGTGACCATGGGCAAGTCATTTAACTTTTCTGAAGCCTCAGTTACCTCATTTGTAAAATTGGGTAAGGGCTGTGAGCCCCATGTGGAACAAGGACTGTATCCAACTTGCTTAACTTGAATGTACCCCTGTGTTTTAACAGTGCTTGGGACATAGTAAGACCTTAAGTAGTACTACTATGATTATTATTACTTTCCCAAGGGCTTAGTGCACATAGTAAGCGCTCAATAAATATTATTCATGATTGATTGCCTGATAGTAAATTATATTGTGTCAACATAGCTCTGTAGACGGAAAAATTCTTAAGGGCAGGGATTCCAACCTTTCCCACTATTTTTCTTCTCCCAACATTTGGGAAGAACTCTTATAGGGTGGAATTGCTGATAGTGCCAGTGGCTGTCCAAAGCTTGTCACGCATTCTCAGCCCTGCCTGTCATTTACCCTCTGCAAGGGATTCTGGGAGGCACTGAATGCCAAAGTGACTGTTCACATTGCTGACATTGTGCCGGAGCACCGTAGCCTAGAGGCTAGTTGGCATGGTAGTGAGATCTGAGGAGAAAGGAGGAGAGGTTTGTGATGTTTGCGGATTACTGAACTGGAACACAACCTCCCTCCTGCTAGCACCCCTTCCCTGATGGGGGCCGCAGCCCTGGTCTGAACCCCAACTTAGACCCCAGACTGATTCCATCTCTTCCATCCTCATCCTCTTCTCCCCGCTCCTCCCCACTCACCTGGTCACTCTCACCGGGGCATCGTGAGGCTGGGGATCCCTTACCTCTGCAGGGCTGGGCTGGTCCCCTCTTTTCCCTCAGACTCATGGGTTCAGTCAGCCAGAAAGGAACACAGAGGAGCCCTCAATGCCTCTCCTCTCTCCTTCAGACCTTGAGAAGCTCTCCAGATGGGGTCCCATTCCTGTTGATAAAGCAGGAGCAATTCTAATGGAGATCCCTGGAGGATGGCTCGGGCCCTGCCGAGGGACCTCGTGGCCTAGACAAGCCAAGCACCCTCTGGTTACGTGGTTCCTGAGAATCCTAGGTGACAAGGGGGCGTCCCTGCAGCATCGGCGATGGTGCTGGCCCTCGGGGTTCCCATGAAAACAGTGGCATCTGCTTCTCAGTCTCCCAACGGTTTCTGTTTTCAACGACAGTCTTGAGCCACTGTGAATGGTTTCACATTTGCCCAATTCAGAACCTGAGGCACTCAATCTGTCAGTCAATCAGCCAACTGTAACTTTTTCTTATGGCCTTTGTGAAGTGCTTACTTTATATCAGGAATGATACTATGTGCTGGAGGTGTTACAAGTTAATCAGATTAGACAGAATCCATATCCCCCGTGGGGTTCACATCTCAATCCCCATTTTACAGATGAGGAAACTGAGCACAGAGAAGTTAAGCGACCCCGCCGAAGGTCACACAGCAGACGAGTGGTGGAACCGAGATCAGAACTCATGTTCATTTGAATCCCAGGCCCTTACCTTACCCACTAGGCAACACTGATTCTTCTGACTTGTCCTGATTGCGAATCCGTTGAAGCTCTGTTCATACTGACTATATAAACTGTACACTTGAATCAAGTGTTCATCCACTTTCTCTTCTTTTACTTCTCTCCTTCCTCCTCTATATAATTTATTCTATGTCTATCTCCTCATTGGATCATAATCTCCTGGAGAGAAGGAACAATGAAATTTTATCTCTTGCCAACTCTCCTGAGAGCTTACTACAGTGCTTTGCATCCAGGCTGTCATCACTAAATACCATTTAATAACAACAATAATAATAGCAATAATTATGGTCTTTGTTAAGCGCTTACTATGTGCCAAGCATTCATTCATTCAATCGTATTTATTGAGCGCTTACTGTGTGCAGATCACTGTACTAAGCACTTAGGAAGTACAAATCGGCAATATATAGAGACGGTCCTTACCCAACAACGGGCTCACAGCCTAGAAGACGGGCTCACAGTCTAGAAGGGTACAGAGCCCTACATCAGATGTTGAGGACAACTAGGAGAAGAAGAATTCATGGCCCCTGTACAAGAGGAGTAAACAATCTAAAGAAATGAGGTTTTCAACTTTCTGCAACACTTTCTGAGCCCTGGGCTCTTGTCAATCAAGAGCTTATACTGAAGGAATATTGTGCATAGAACACTGTACTCATCAATCAATCAGTTGTATTTATTGAGCATTCACTGTACTCAAAGAGCACTGTCCTAAGCTCTTACAGCTGGTAGACATATTCCCTGCCCACATAGAGCTCACAGCCTATACGGGGAATCCCTGCCCTCAAAAGATGCACAGGTAGGTATGTGCCTGTCTCAATCAATGAACTGGAGCGAGACATGAAAGCCACCCTCCCCCCTCCACTTTGCCAAGGCACCGAAGCCAGCAAGGGCCGGCTTCGTTTTATTCAGAGCAATAATCTAAAGAACACAGAGTTAAATACTGTTCTGAGTGCTGGAGTAGGCACAAGGTAATCAGGTTGGGCACAGTCTCTGTCCCACACGGGGCTCACAGTCTCAACCCCCATTTTACAGATGACAGGAACTAAGACACAGAAAATGAAGTGCCTTGCCCAAGGTCACATGGCAGACAAGTAGCAGAACCTGGATTAGAACCTACTACCTCCGATTTATAATCCCTTGCTCAGGAAGGAAGGAAGGAAGGAAGGAAGGAAGGAAGGAAGGAAGGAAGGAAGGAAGGAAGGAAGGAAGGAAGGAAGGAAGGAAGGAAGGAAAAATGGATTGATGAGAAAGGATGGATTTGACAAAACAGATGAATCTGCAGTCATCCTTTCTTCACTTCTCCCATACCACCTCCTATTATCCAACTTTCATTCCCATCCCCAGATTCTTGCTAAAAAGCATATCATTATATTTTCATAGTCATTACTAATAAGGAGATAATTATTGTGTTATTAAGAGGTTTTGTGCCTAAATTGTTGCACTTCCTAGAGTAGGAACAAAAGAATCAGTTCAGACACAATTCCTGATGCACCGGGGCTCAATGTAAAAGAAGAGAGATCCTAGGGATGTTAAATCACTGCCCCTAGGTCACAGAGCAGTCCAGTAGCAGAGCTGGCATCAGAGCTCAAGTCTCAATCAGTCAATTATATTTATTGAGCACTTACTTTAGGCCATGATAAAATTAAAACAAATTATAGTATTTGTTAAACACTTGCTATGTGCCAAGAACTGCTCTAAGTGCTGGGGTAGATACAATGTCATATGGTTGTCCCATGTGGGGTTCAGAGTCTTAATCCCCATTTTACAGATGAGAAAACTGAAGGCGAAGGTAAGTGACTCGCCCAAGGTCACACAGAGACAAGTGGCAGAGCAGGGATTAGAACAGCCCCCAAACTGGATTTACTATGCTAAACAAGTGGGAGATTCCTGTTTAACAGAGTTGTTAAGCACATTCCCTGCCCACAGTGAGTTTACAGTCTATAGGGTCTCCCCTTCCTTTAGGCCCTGATACCTCTCCAAAAATGGATTGTCAGTCATACTTTAGTGTTAGCAGCCTCCCTCCCAGACTTTGACAATTCATCAACATCCAGCGTTTTGTGTAACCCTGTAGAGTAGCTAGGTATCTGGCTAGGTTCAAGGGCAATTCCAAGTTTAAGTGGTGGGGTGAGATTATTTGCACAAGGAAGGAAACATTTTGTCCCAGAGCGGAGGCTGGGTAAGTCACTTAGGACTTTAGGATCCTGCCCATGGCGCCCTTCATGTCTCGGTTCCTCAGGCTGTAGATGAGGGGGTTCAGGGCAGGGGGCACTACCGTATAGAACACGGACACCAGCAGGTCCACGATCTGAAGGCGGCTTGATGTAGACAAATGCACCTGCAGAGAGGAAAACAGTGACGACGACGAGGTTAAGCAGACAGGTGGGGAAAGCTTTGGCCCTGCTCTCGACAGCCGACATTCTCCGCACGGCTCGGAAGTTGGGCATATACGAGACGGAGATGGGAATGAAGCAGACGGCAGCTAAGGCTGTCCCAAAAGTCACAGTCGCTTCGACGGCGCAGGTGATCTTCCGCAGAAGGGGAACGTCCAGGAAGAAGTGGGGGACGGTGTTGGACGCGCAGAAGGACAGGAAAAACGTCCCGGTTGAACAAATTGCTGCCAAGAGTCCCCCGTGGAGCCAGGAGTCAGCTGCGGTCTTCCCATAGGTCCCTCGAGCCATGATGACCTCGTAGCTCAGGGGGAAGCAGATGGCGGCGTAGAGGTCGTAGGAGATCACCGTGAGGACGGACAGCTCTGAGCCGCCAATCCAGACCATGGAGAACAACTGGACAGCACAGCCCGCTAGGGAGATGGATCTCTTGTTGATCATGGAGTTGTGGATGGAGTTGAGGACGGTGACAGAGATGTAGCAGAGGTCGATGAGGGACAGGTTGCCTAGGAAGAAGTAGAGAAGCAGCGTGGCTCAGTGGAAAGAGCATGGGCTTTAGACTCAGAGATCATGGGTTCAAATCCCGACTCCGCCAATTGTCAGCTGTGAGCAAGTCACTTCACTTCACTGTGCCTCAGTTACCTCATCTGCAAAATGGGGATTAAGACTGTGAGCCCCCCGTGGGACAACCTGATCATCTTGTAACCTCCCCAGCTCTTGGAAGAGTGCCTTGCACATAGTAAGCACTTAATAAATGCCATCATTAATATTACATGATGGGGTGGAGGCGCTGACCGAGGTAGGTGATGCCGACGATGAGATTCCCCGTCAGGGCCGACAGGTAGACCAGGAGGAACAGTGCGGCGTGGACCAGCTGCAGCTCCCCGATCTGTTAATCCCAGGAGCAGGAATTCTGTCTGCACGGTGACATTGGTCATTTTCTGGGAATTGACGTTGACTGCCTAAGGACGTTTAGAAAAGATAGGGATGGGAATAATATTCCAGGGAAAAGTGCACAGGAGAGGAGAAAATCTCTGGGTTGGAGGGAATCCCGGAGGGGTTTATGGTAATTTTACACGGTCATTATATGCCAGACAGTGTACTAAGGACTGGAGTAGATAGAAACTAATCGGCTTGTTCATCACCTCCAATCAACCTGCCTTGGTTCAGGACGGCACTGAAACCATTGCTGCTCCTAGAAGTCTATTCCATTTGCAAACATGTGCAAGGATTGTGGTCACAAAATTCTACATAATTGGAGAAGCAGCACAGCCTAGTGGAAAGAGGACGGTCCTGGGAGTTTAGGAGACCTTGGTATAATCCCGGCTCTGCCACTTTCCTGCTGGGCGAACTTAGGCAAGTCACTTAACTTTTCTGTTCCTTGGCTTCCTCATCTGTAAAATGGGGTTTAAGACAATGAGCCTCAGCGAGCCCAATAGAATCTGATTATATCATATCTACTCCAGAACTGAGTTTGGTGTTTGGTGCATGGTAATCACTTAACAAATACCATTATTATTATTATTATTATTATTATTATTATTATTATTATTATTAAGAAAGAAGAGAAAAAAATTTTGTTATATCCTGGGCTTATATTGAAATTTCCCTTCCCTGCCCCTCACCTTTCCTCTGCTCCTCTGCGGAGTCACCGGGCCTGTCCTAGGCTGGGGAGCATCGACCTCTGCTGAGAGAAAGTCTCACTCCATCTCGTTGGTCCTGGACGCTGGTGGGGGTGACACGAAGGTCTGGGTGAGGGTTGAGAACTGTCAGGATCCTACCTCCCCCTCTCGGCTCTCCGGATGGCTGCGCCATTCCCTCAGAAGATGGCCGGGTTATTTCCTGGGGATTCCCCGTGGGAGGAGGGGCCCGGGGCTCCGCTAAAAAACCTGACCGTCCGGGAATCTCGTAATACCGGGGTCGTGGGCTTTCTATGGTCCCGGCCCCCAAAACCTAAATAACTGCCCATTCCCGTGTGGCTCGTACTCTACGACTTCTTCCTAGAACATCCTTAACGGGCTCATCATTCTCTTTCCATTTTTCCTCTCCTTCTCCCCATCCCCCCCGCCCTTCCCTACCTCCCTCCCCTCCCCACAGCACTTGTATATATTTGTACAGATTTATTACTCTATTTATTTTACTTGTACATATTTACTACTCTATTTGTTAATGATGTGCATATAGCTATAATTCTATTTATTCTGACGGTTTTGACACCTGTCTACATGCTTTGTTTTGTTGACTGTCTCCCTCTTCTAAACTGTGAGTCCATTGTTGGGTAGGGACCGTCTCTATATGTTGCCGACTTGTACTTCCCAAGCGCTTAGTACAGTGCTCTGCACACAGTAAGCGCTCAGTAAATACGATTGAATGAATGAATTAATAATAGCTTTCTGTTTCAACTCTGTGCATTGGAGATATATCGTGGTAAGGAGAATAGGGTCCCTAGCCCATTTCGTTAGTCGTGGTTGTATCCAATATTCAGATTGACATGGCAAAGGAAAAAAAAGACAGAAAAGGACCCCAAGATTTCATTCCAGTTTTGACACTGAATGGCTGTGTGTCACAGGCACCTGTAACGTTTTTGAAAAGTGTAAGGTCCTTGTGTGCAAAGAATGGACCTTGGACTTCTGTTGTACTTCAATTTGATTGACTGATTGATTGAATTAATACTTAAATATTGAAGTATATTATACAATGAATAATAATAATAGAAACAGTAAGAGTAGGAGAATAAATCATAACGGTGTTTATTGAGTGACAACTGAGAGCAATAGGTGTTACAAAAAATTCAACCTGTACCCCTGCGCCTAGCTTCGGGGGCAGATTTGAGGATCAAAAGTAAGTCTAAAATACAAATACCCTTATGCAGCTACCTCTTCAATTTTATTTAATGGAATTTGTTAAAGCACTTACTATGTACCAGGCACCATTTTAACCACTGGGGTAGATACAAGGTAATCAAGTTGGACACAGTCCATGTCCCACATGGGGCCCACAGCATTCATCCCCATTTTACAGATGAGGGAGCCCAGAGGAGTGAAGTGAGTTCCCCAATGTCAATCAATCAATCAATCAATCATATTTATTGAGCGCTTACTATGTGCAGAGCACTGTACTAAGCGCTTGGGAAGTACAAATTGGCAACATATAGAGACAGTCCCTACCCAACATTGGGCTCACAGTCTAAAAGGGGGAGACAGAGAACAAAACCAAACATACTAACAAAATAAAATAAATAGAATAGATATGTACAAGTAAAATAAATGAATAAATAAATAGAGAAATAAATATGTGCAAACATATATACATATATACAGGTGCTGTGGGGAAGGGAAGGAGGTAAGATGGGGGGGATGGAGAGGGGTCACACAGCAGACACGTGGCAGAGCCAAGATTAGAACCCAGGTCATTCTGACTCTCAGGCCCATCCTCTACCCTCTGCTGGTTATAAATAAAGAGGGTGAATCCAAGTGCAGAGATCTGTCCCCAGACATGGGAACTAGATTTATGTACCTGGCAAGAGCAGCTGGATAAAAACTCTTCTACCAAACTAGTCAAAGCCATTGGAAATAGGTAGTGTGCAGGCAGGAAAAGTCTCTAAGGACAAATATCTCAGATCTTTGCTGGAGGCCCAGTCTGTATAGAGTCAATCCACGGGGAGAGAAATAACAGGGTCAGAGTATTAAGTGAAACTTTCTATCTCTGGAGAAAAGACTCATTCTTTTATTCTTTCAATCGTATTTATTGAGCGCTTACTGTGTGCAGAGCACTGTACAGAACCCTCCTCATCACCATCTTCACGTCCCTGTTCCGCAGGTAGTTGATAAGGGGGTTCAGGGTTGGGGGCAGAACGATGTAGAACACGGACACCAGCAGGTCCAGCCAGAAGGAGGAGCTGGAAATCGGTTTTAAGTGGGCCAAGGTGGCTGTGGAGAAAAGAAAACGTTGGCGACGACGAAGTGAGGCAGGCAGGTGGAGAAGGCTTTGGCCCGACCCTCGGCAGCCGGCATCCTCAGCACGGCCTAGAAGATGTGCATGTACGAAACTACGCTGGAGATGAAGCAGAAGACACTGAAACAGGCACCAATGGCTACAGCCACCTTGAAGGCTGCATAGGTTTTAGAGCAGGAGAGTTTTATGACAGAGGGGACGTTGCAGAAAACCTGTGGGATCACATGGGACCTGCAGAAAGGTAAGGAGAATGTCTCAGCTGAAGAACCGAAGACTCCTAACATTCCCCCGATAAGACAGGACCCAACTGCCATCTCAAGACAGGTCTTGTGCTTCATGATGACCTCGTAGTATAGAGCACTGCAGATAGCTCTGCAGAGAAGCAGCGTGGCTCAATGGAAAGAGCATGAGGTAGGGAGTCAGAGGTCATGGGTTCAAATCCTGGCTCTGCCGCTTGTCAGCTGTGTGACTTTGGGCAAGTCACTTAACTTCTCTTTGCTTCAGTTACCTCATCTGGAAAATGGGGATGAAGATTATGAGCCCCACGTGGGACAGCTTGATTATCTTGTATCCACCCCAGCGCTTAGAACAGTGCTTGGCACATAGTAAGCGCTTAACAAATGCCATTATCGTTGTTAGTAGTAGCAGTAGTATGGCCAGGTATTGGTCATGGGACATCACCATGAGCATGGAGAACTCTGTGCCGACAAACAGAACCACGAAGAGGACCTGGAAAAAACATCCCAGGAAGGGGATTTCTCTACGGTCGTTCAGGGAGTTGAGGATTGATTTGGGGATAGGGATGGAGATGTAGCAGAGATAAAGGATGGACAGGTTTTTAAGGAAGAAAACATGGGGGTGTGGAGGCGCCGGTCGAGGGCAGTGACGGCGACGATGAGGGGACTCCCCTTCAGGTAGTCCAGGAGGAACAGCGTGGCATGGACCAGCTTCAGCTCCAGGATCTCCAAGAAACCCAGCAGAAGGAATTCCGCCACCACAGTGAGGTTGGCCATTACCCAAGGATTGCTGAGACCACCAACAAAAACAATGAGGAGAAAGCTATTTCAGAATCTCAAAACAATGAGGAGAAAGCTATTTCAGAAACTCAACAGACAATGACAGTCCAATCAATCCATCAGTTGTATTTATTGAGCAGCTATGCTGTGCAGAGCACTATACTAAGCTATTGGGAGAGTTTAATATAGCAGAGTTGGCAGATTTATTTCCTGCCCACGAGGAGCGTACAGGCTAGAGGGGGAGACATACATTGAAAGGAATTGCATAAATGCTTTAGGGATGAGGGTGGGAAGAATGAAGGGTGCAAATCCAGGTGCCATAGCGAGGCAAAAGGAAGAGAAAGTAGGGAAAATGAGGGCCTCTTGGAGGAGATGTGATTTTAATAAGTCTCTGAAAGTGGGGAGAGCGATGGTTTGTCAAACAGCGAGGCCTACTGGATAGAGCAAGGGCCTGAAAGTCAGAAGGACCTGGGTTCCAGTCCCGGCTCTGCCGCTTGCCTGCTGTGTGACTTCGTGACAGTCACTTCACTTCTCTGTGACTAAATTCCCTCATCTGTAAAGATTAAGGTCATGAGCCCCATGTGAAGCAGAGACTGTGTCCAACCTGATAACCTTGTATCTACCCCAGCGCTTAGGACAGTGCTGTAAAATGCGATTATTATTATTATTATTATTATTATCATTATTATTATTATTATACGAAGAGGGAGGGAGTTTCAGGCCAAAGGAAAGGCATGGGCTAGGGGTCAGTAGTGGGATAGATAAAACCTAAATACAGTGATTAGGTTGGTTTTAGACTGCCAAATGTGTGGACTAGGTGACCATGAGAAGCTGCCCCTCTTAACCATCAATCTTCAGGCAGAAGGAAACCAAAATCAATCAGTCCATCAAATATCTTGAGCACTAACTACGTGCAGAGTGCTGTACTGAGCACAACCAAATAAATTTTCTCTTACCATATGTAGCCTCATGTTTCATAGCAAATTTGGGGTAGGAGAGCCTTTTACCTCCCGTATGAGCTTAACCCTCATCTAATTGTTGGTGACTGTCCTCTTAAAGGACCGTTGTCTTTGTCCAGAAACGCTCTGGGCATGTTACTCCCTTCCTCAAAAATCTCCAGTGGCTACCAATCAATCTGCGCATCAGGCAGAAACTCCTCACCCTGGGCTTCAAGGCTCTCCATCAACTCGCCCCCTCCTACCTCACCTCCCTTCTCTCCTTCCACAGCCCACCCCGCACCCTCCGCTCCTCTGCCGCTAATCTCCTCACCATACCTGGTTCTCGCCTGTCCCGCCATCGACCCCCCCCGACCCACGTCATCCCCCGGGCCTGGAATGCCCTCCTTCTGCCCATCCGTCAAGCTAGCTCTCTTCCTCCCTTCAACGCCCTACTGAGAGCTCACCTCCTCCAGGAGGCCTTCCCAGACTGAGCCCCTTCCTTCCTCTCCCCCTCGTCCCCCCTCCACCCCCCATATTACCTCCTTCCCTTCCCCACATCACCTGTATATATGTATATATGTTTGTACATATTTGTTACTCTATTTATTTATTTTTTAGTTTACTTGCGTGGGGAGCGTGGGAAAGACAGGGAGTATGTGCACACAAACCGTACCCAACGGCTCAAAGCCAAACAGACTCAACAACAGGAGATAAAGGGACCAGGGCAAGAAAAACAAGCTTGCACCTGCAAAGCTCGGAGGCAACCTCAAGGCCATATCCGCAGCCAGCAATGGTTGGCAACGGGTGGCTGGGGGCCAGCCAGAGCAAACGCTTCGTGATGGACAGAGCTGTTGCTAGGTTAGTGGCTGGAGGGTGGGGAGTGAGTGTGCTACATGGCCTGAGAAAATCCTGCCCCCGGGCAACGGGGGGTATAAGAGACGAACAAGACAAGGGGGGGTGCACGCGCACGCAAACACACACACACAGGTGCTCTCTCTCCCTCCCTTTCTCTCTCTCTCTCGTTCTCTCTCTCTTTATTAGCTATGTAATCGCTGATAGCAAATAAACGGCAACCAAGCTTTGGACCTCTGGCTGACTCTTCCTGGTGTGAATGCGCGGCCCGCGTCCGGAGACGTCCGAAGACCCGGAGAGGGTAAGAACCCGAGAGTTGCCCCCGAAACCCCGGGGAGCAACGACTGGAGCCCAACGTGGGGCTCGGGTACCCCATTAGCGAAGACCAGGGAGAGTGCCCCGTAGGCCAGGTAAAGGTCAGGCGGGAAGATGGGGACGGTACGATCGCTGCCCATATATACGCCAGAAGATAAGGAATTGTACACCCGGCACTGTTACAAGATATTGAGAAGTAAAGGGGTAAAGATTGAGCTGAAAACAATAAGGGAATTTATAGGGAAGGTAACTGTGACCTCCCCGTGGACATTTGATTCCGGGATCACGGAGGAGCGGTGGGACGTTACTGGGGAACAGATGACGGCCTATGAAGACTCCCACCCGGGGGAGCTAAAGGACGTGGACTTTCTTATACACGGTATCCTCCGTGCGGCCTTTCAAGGGCCAGAGAGACTCGTTCGTAAGTTTGACGCGACCTGCCAGACTGACAAGGAGGAAGCGGGGCAGGAAGGGGAGAACAGCCGACAACCTGAGGAGACTGGTCAGGCCGAGGCAGAGACACCCCCCCCCACGGGCCCCGAGTTACCACCGCATCTATCCTGATCTCGGGCCTTACACCCAGAGTGAAATGCCCAGCGCCGAGCGGGAAAGAGGAGATCAGGCTACACAGACGGAGGTTGAGAATGAGATAGGGGATATGCGGGAACAGTTCAGGCAGATGGATGTGGGAAGCAAGAAACCGATCGTTAAAAGTGGGGAGGGGAAGAGAGCGGTTTCAGCCCTACAGCGGGCTTTGGAAGAGGCGGCGGCGAGGGGAGAGGACGTCACGGGATGGGAGGTATTCCCCGTGATAGAAAGACCAGACGGGGGACGAGGTTTCGCCCCGATACCTTGGGTGAAACTCAAAGAGTTGAAGGCGGCGTGTGTCACCTATGGTCCCAGCTCCCCTTATGTGAGCCAGCTCCTGGACATTATGTCCCTGGAAAGCGTTTTGACCCCGAATGATTGGAAATCCCTTGCCCGCGGGTGTTTGGATCCCGGACAGGGCCTTATATGGATGTCTGAGTTTACCGCCGCTGCGAAAGAACTAATATGTAGACGGGGTTTCCCGAACCCCGCCGAGGCTTTTGCAGCTATGACCGGGACGGGACGATTCGAGACTCCTGAGATGCAGGTCGACTACGATCCCGAGGTGTATATGGTGATTGCCAGGGTTGCCCTAACTGCCTGGCAAAAGGTTCCCGAGAAAGGGGACCATCGCTCCCCCTTAACGCAGATCAGACAGCGCCCGGACGAGGCGATTCAAGATTTCGTTTTACGCATGCAGTCCGCGGTCACCCGTATTATAGGGGATCGGGACGGCGCCGAAATTGTATTGAAGCAGATGATCAGAGAGAACGCAAATAGTGCCTGCAGGAAAGCATTGGCAGGGCTGCCCAGAGAGGCCACATTAGGAGACATCCTGCAAAGATGCGAAGGGGTTGGAGGAGAAGAGTACAAGGCGCAGATGCTTGCGGCGGCAATAATGAAAGGATTATCAGGAGTCGGGGAAAGGGGGCGACAGTGCTTTCGGTGCGGGCGGATGGGACACCTGATGGCTCAATGCCGAGCTCAGGACAAAAGCGGCCCCCCAGCACAGCCGAGGAAGGGTGTGACTTGCTTTGAATGTGGGAAGCACGGGCATTATGCGAAACAATGCCGCTCGAGGCGGAGACCCCGAACGGCGTCGGGAAACGGGTGGAGGGGTCCTGCGCGGGCCCCGAATCACGCGTTCCCCGTGTCAGCTGCGGAAGAGAGCCCGAAAAAGGTTTCTCTCATAGAGGAGTACCAGAGACTTCGGTCCCGGGAGCCACTTGGGCTGAAGTCCGATGCCTGGCCCCAGTGGGAATCCGACCCGGGGACACTGTAAACGTCCCAATACAGCCCCTCCCTTGGAAGGCCCTAGTGGTGGGGCTTCAGACAAGAGCGGCGGGGGTCGTTCATTCATCCGAACGGGGGGAAGGGCCCGGGAAGATTTCCCTCACCAACCATCATCCGTATGGTATATACCTAGGATCGGGAATGGTCATTGCTCGCGCTACGCCCCTTGACCCCCCGCCCCCTGATCCCCCGCCCCCAGCTATTGGAATAATACAAGAAATAACCCTTGATAAACCGTGGCGGACCCTCTTGGTTGAGGGAAAGCCCCTTAAAGGGCTCCTGGACACCGGGGCCGATCGCTCCGTTATTCAGGACTGCTGCTGGGCAGCGGAGTGGCCACTAGCAAACCACTCGATGGGGGTGCAAGGTGTGGGTGGACTGCAAGCCGCAAGGGAGGCGGACCGTTCGTTAATTTGGTCATGCCGGGGAAGGCAAGGTGCGTTCGTCCCGCTGTGCGTTCAAGGGCTCCGTATGAATCTGTGAGGTAGAGATGTGCTGCAGGGGCTGGGAACCCACCTTATAGATGAAGCTGATCCTTTTTAGGTGGGGCCACTGGGTTCCGGGGCTTGTCAACACCCCCACTGGTATGGCTTCCACACCCACCGGTATGGGTGGACAAGTGGCCCCTCACCAAGGACAAGCTACAGGCGTTGAGGGAATTAGTTGCGCACCAATTTGCACAGGGGCACCTAGAGGAATCGTTCAGCCCCTGGAATGCCCCCGTATTCATTATAAAAAAGAAATCCGCAGGGAAGTGGCGCTTCCTCATGGATTTAAGAAAAATCAATGCGCTCATTGTGCCAATGGGACCCCTACAACCCGGATTGCCCTCCCCTGACATGATTCCAAAAAATCACCAGATCCGGGTCATAGACATTAAGGACTGCTTTTACAGCATCCCGTTACACCCTGATGACAGGGTGAAGTTCGCTTTTACTGTCCCGAGCCCGAATTTCGCAGAACCAGCACTCCGGTACCAGTGGAAGGTGCTGCCACAGGGCATGTCTTGTAGTCCCACCATATGCCAGCGGTTCGTGGGGCAGATACTCGCCCCTTTCCGCAAGGAATTCCCGGGGGCGACGATCGTCCATTACATGGACAACATCCTTCTGGGTATGCCCGATCAAGGGCAGGTACAGACGCTCACCCGGCGAGTGGTGGCTGCCCTCGCAGCCCAGGGTTTATTCGTAGCACCAGAGAAGGTACAAGAATCAGCCCCGTACACGTACCTTGGGTTTGACGTCACCGAGACCCAGGTGACTCAAAGACCACCCCAAATTGACCCCCGAAAATACGTCACGTTAAACGATATGCAGGGTTTGGAGGGAAGATTCAATGGATGCGCGCGAGAACGCCCATCCCCTCCGCCCTCATGCAACCCCTGTACGATCTCCTAAAAGGAGACCCCAATCTTAAATCGCACCGCGAATGGACGGAGTCCGCGAAAAGCGCGCTCCGAGAAATCACACAGCGGTTGGCGGGTAGCCATACTTGTCGAGCTGAACCCCACCTCCCCATGGAGGTCACGATATTTCGGGAAGGTAGCCTTTTCGCGGCTGTACACCAGGGAGCCGAGATTCTCGAATGGTGTTATCCTCGAAACCCCTCCCGTGTTCTCCCAAAGGAGACTGAGCTTCTCGGTCGCTTTTGCCAGAACGCCATACAGCGGGTAGTGGCGCTTTCAGCCACTTACCCTATAGTCCATGTCGGGATAGCCATGGAAGACCTTGAGGCGATAGCCAGGGACAGCTTCCTGTGGGCCATGCTCCTACAGCAGGCCACCTTTACGGAACGCTCCCCGTTGACTCTTAGCCACTTATACGAGGGATCGGACATTCTGACCCCTCGGGTGATCTCTGATACTCCGGTCGGAGGAGACAATGTCTTTACAGACGCCACCAAGGAACACCGGGCGGCAGTTTTCAATCAGACCACCGGTGCCTTGTCGGTGCTCGACACACCATACGGCTCGACTCAGCGAAATGAACTTTTCGCTATCATATGGGCAATGACTAATTACCCCCAGGCGATCAACATTATCTCGGATAGCCTGTATGCCGTTAATCTTGCCCGGCGAATCGAAGCCTCCATACTTTTCGACCGGCACTCGGAGATTGGGAACATGATCTCTCAGCTTCAGGCTGCCGTAGCGGCTAGGGGATGTAAGGTATACCTCGTGCACGTCCGTTCCCACACGGACGGACAAGGGCCGATCTTTGAAGGCAACCGAACTGTGGATGCCAGCCTACACTCCACAGGGCCGTCACTGCTGGGGCTGGATGCCGCGGCTGCGGCGCATAGGGAGTTCCATCTCCCGGCCACCTCGCTCCGTCGGCTGTATGGGGTCAATAGAGAGGAAGCCCGGTCTATTGTCCGGCGCTGTACTCGCTGTCTTCCGTTCACCCCACGGCCAGCAGGGTCGACGGGTGTGAACCCCCGGGGGCTCACGCCGAACGAGCTGTGGCAAATGGATGTCACCCATTGGGGGACCTCCACAATTCATATGACCATTGACACCTTCTCCGGATTCATGCTGGCAACACGCCAAGCAGGAGAAGCCGCAAAACATGTGCAAAACCATTTGTACCATTGCTTTGCCACTATAGGCACACCCCAGGAGATAAAGATGGATAATGGCCCCTGCTATGTCTCCAAAGCCATGTCCCTCGTTTTCTCCTCCTTTGGCATCTCCCATGTTACCGGGATACCTTACAACCCTAACGGTCAAGGTATAGTGGAAAGGGCAAACAGGACGCTGAAAACTCTCCTGCAGAAGCAGGGGGTGGGGAAGCGGGTCACGCAGTACGCCCTAGACAAGGCAACGTACACCCATAACTTTCTATCTGTTGATCGGGAGACGGGACTCTCCCCCGCCATGCAGCAACTCTGCCACAGGTCCGCGACCGTGAAACCCCGGCGCCACCACCCGCATGCCCGCACTATGGGGCGAGCGATGTGGCGTACTGTGGAGGGCGATTGGCGCGGTCCTGATCCGGTACTAATTCGGGGTCGCGGATATGCTTGTATCTCCACAGGTGACGGCCCCGTTTGGATCTCCTCGCGACACCTCCGCCTCGTCGAGGAAGACGATGCCCAGCCGCAGGGGAAGTCCCAGCGCCCTGATTTCCCTCCTCCTCCCCCTCCTTCCCCTTCCCCTTCTTCTTCCCGGGGGCGTGGTGGGGAGGGAGGCCGGGATGCGGATTAACTGGACTGCTCTGGTAAATAGCCGCCTGAAAGGTGTTGAGGAGCAGAGCGGGGTTTAGAGGTGGTCCTCGCCAATGCGCCTTTGTTGCGCATGGTCTCCTGGAGGGAGGACTCCCCCCAACTCCCCCCAACTCTCATTTCAAGGGAACGTGACCAAGCTCACGGGCCAGCACCGGGGTCAGTCCCCAGACACTGACCAGCATGAGATCCGTATTCGGGGCGCTATCTTGCGCAGCACTGGTCCCCCCATATGCTGGTACACCGGCAATGGGGCTTTCTCGAACCAGCCCGAGGTGACCCGATCTTGCTTGCGGTTGCTAAATTTTACTTCTACACTAGAAGTCAACATACCCCAAGGTCAGGGGCACCCCACACACCGAAACCTTACCCTGCTGGGGATCCACGGCACACTTCAGTGCACCCCCGGCGGCACAAAATCCAGCGAGGGAAGCGGGGGGTATTTTGGCCCTATCCGAAATGCGAGCTCGCTCCCCGGTCCCGGGAGAATGTGCGCCGAGGGTCGGGGTGGGGTTTGGATGCCTCTAACTGACTGTTCCACGGGCATATTCCGCTGTATTCCCCATAATGATAACGGTACCCTCCTGCTCTCCTGGGATAACCACATTGGGGACCGCACATATGCGGAGGCGGCCGCACCAGGGCTTTATGCGCTACCGTGGGGGACGCACCACCCCGGTCTCTGGAAAGCCTTTACTTCCCTGCGCTCCCCCACCGCGACTGTTAGGGTCCGCTCGTGCGCCTGCCCTGACGGGGCGACGTGCCAGGATTACCCTTTCTCGGTGTATCGTATTATTTTCCCTGAGTGTCTGAACGTTTCCCTGCACTTGCAGGGCAATTGTGCCGACCATGATTATGTCTTTCAAGGGAACGCCCTTATCCCTGCCCCTTACGCGCTTATAGCCTGCCCAAGTACTGATCCCAGCTGGAACCTTACTGCCTCCCGGTCGGCTTATGGCGACTTTTCCTTGTCCACCACGGGTTCCTCACGATGCGTTCTTATATCTCGGGCGCGACCCATGACCACGGAGGGTGCGGCAGATTACGCTGTTTGGCTGGTCCGGCGGCCCCGCTACACCCTTATACCTGTTAAGTCCGCTGACCCTTGGTTTTCCCAGGCCTCCGACCATCGATGGCACACCCTAGCGAACCGCTTGCGCGGCTTGCGCACCCGCAGGGAATTATTTGAGGCCATGCTGGGTATCGCGAACCTCGCGTTTTCCGCCTTCCAGGAATGGCAAATCCTGAATCTGTACGATCGGACTGGTTTCCTCGCGTCTCAGCTCTCGGCCTTCATGCACTCCACCGAACTGACGTGGGGGGTTCAGCGTCACCTGGACGCTTCCCTGCAGCAGGAGCTGATCGGCCTTGAGCACGTGATCGAGACGCTCGGCGACGAGGTTCGCCTCCTGTCCCTACGGCAGGCGGTGAAATGCGACTACCGGTATCGGCATGTCTGCGTGCTTCCGCTCCGCTGCAATGCCACCAACTCTTCGTTCCCTGCCTCCTGGGACGGAGTAAAGAAACACCTGGAGGGACTTTTCCTGGCCGCCAACGTGACCGGCGAGTTACATGAACTGTGCCGCCTTATCGACGAGCTCAACGCCCAGTCGCTGCGCTTCCCCAAGGCTTGGAACGACCTAGGCCGCGGGGAGGACGCGGTGGAGGAACTTTGGGACTGGATTAAACGCGTGATGCCCGGGGGATTGGCCCCTTGGCTGGTCTCGGTCCTTGCCGCCACTGGGGGTGTTTTGCTTTTGCTCATGTGCCTCCCGTGCCTCCTTCGTCTCTTTTGCTCCATTGTTGCCCGGGTGGTCCGCGAGCTTAAGGTCGAGATGCTCCCATTGCGCGGACGCCCTTAGCGGTCCCCGCCATAACGGGAGGGGGACACGTGGGGAGCGTGGGAAAGACAGGGAGTATGTGCACACAAACCGTACCCAACGGCTCAAAGCCAAACAGACTCAACAACAGGAGATAAAGGGACCAGGGCAAGAAAAACAAGCTTGCACCTGCAAAGCTCGGAGGCAACCTCAAGGCCATATCCGCAGCCAGCAATGGTTGGCAACGGGTGGCTGGGGGCCAGCCAGAGCAAACGCTTCGTGATGGACAGAGCTGTTGCTAGGTTAGTGGCTGGAGGGTGGCGAGTGAGTGTGCTACATGGCCTGAGAAAATCCTGCCCCCGGGCAACGGGGGGTATAAGAGACGAACAAGACAAGGGGGGGTGCACGCGCACGCAAACACAAACACACAGGTGCTCTCTCCCTCCCTTTCTCTCTCTCTCTCGTTCTCTCTCTCTTTATTAGCTATGTAATCGCTGATAGCAAATAAACGTCAACCAAGCTTTGAACCTCTGGCTGACTCTTCCTGGTGTGAACGCGCGGCCCGCGTTCGGAGACGTCCGAAGACCCGGAGAGGGTAAGAACCCGAGAGTTGCCCCCGAAACCCCGGGGAGCAACGTACTTGTACATATCTCTTCTATTTATTTTATTTTGTTAGTATGTTTGGTTTTGTTCTCTGTCTCCCCCTTTCAGACTGTGAGCCCACTGTTGGGTACGGACTGTCTCTATATGTTGCCAACTTGTACTTCCCAAGCGCTTAGTACACTGCTCTGCACACAGTAAGCGCTCAATAAATACGATTGATGATTATAATATAGCCACCATTTTTCTCTTCCTCAGAACTGAGCACGGGGCTCTTCAGATAGAAGGTGCTTAGTAAACATCACTGAGTGGCAGACATTACCAGCTCTCACCATGTTTTCCCATTCCTCAAGAACCTCCCGTGGTTGTCCATCCACCTCTGCCTCCAACAGAAACTCCTCACCATCATCTTTAAAGCTCTCAATCACCTCGCCCCCTCCTATCTCACCTCGCTACTCTCCTACTACAAGCGAGCCTGCACACTTTGCTCCTTTAATGCCAATCTATTCACGGTACCTCCATCTCGTCTCTCCCATCAACTACCTCTTGTCCACGTCCTGTCTCTTGCCAGGAATGTCCTCCCTCTTCATATCCGACAGACATTCACTCTCCCCACCTTCAAAGCCTTATTAAAACCACATCTCCTCCTAGAGGTCTTTTCCCGATTTCCTCTTCACCCACTCCCTTTCGTGTCATCTTTCACTTGAAATTGCCCCCTTTCTTCACCGCTCTCGATCCCACAGCACTTATGTATCGGTCCATAATTTATGCATTTCTATTAATGTTTGTCTCCCCTTCTAGACGGTAAGCTCCCTATAAGCAGGGAATATGTCTGCCAATTTTGTACGTTACTCTCCCCAGCACTTAGTATGGTGCTCTCCTCACAGTAAGTCCTCGATAAATCTGATCGATTGGCCACCCAGAACGTTTGTCACTGATCCATCGCCGTACATCCCCGCCACCCACCCAGTAGATCCAGCGTATGCACAGCCATGGAGACGCCGTGGGGAGAGATCAGTTTTAAGCATGGAGACAGGATATTCTAGTTCTCTGTCACAGCCGCCTCTTCTGTAAGACCCCAACCCATCCATATTCTCCCCTGCCCAGACTCACTGGTCAGACTGGAGCGAGTGGGCTCTGGTCTCTCTTGTCCTTCAGCCATCCCCCATCCCCTCAGGTTGGCCACAGGAGGATCTGGAGGGTCCTGGCTCTTCTGGCTTCCTGCTTGGAGCACCGCGGGATTTCGGTGAAGCCGAGCCTTTCCTGAAAAGCTCCCTGCTGTTCCTGTGGGACTCCCCGTGGGGGATGGGTCACACGTTGGGCTGAGGGCCTCAGTATGTCCTGCTCGGGCCTGGCTCCCCGGGGATCCGGCACTGCTGGAAACCTTGGGGACCTTGGGTGGGGTAGAGGCCCTCCCCATGTGATTATCCCACTAGAGACCATGTGACCCATCACACGGGCGTGCCTTTCCTGGGGAGAACCACCAGAGTAACTTCGGAGATGACAATGAGGTGTCCATCCTGGTTTTTTGTCAGTAACCCACTGGGTTCATCCACTTCACGGCTGTGGGACAGCCATTTTAAAATGGTTTTTATGTACCAGTCCTTTCTCCTCTAGACCTCGCTTTAACCCTCCCACTCCTGATCCCTCTCTCTCCCCCCCGCCCTCTCTAAGACTACGCTCCTTCTGTCAACTGCCACCCCATCACTTCTCCCCACCCTCCTACCACAGCTCCATTCACTGTCCTTCACGAGACCCTCTTCCTCCATTTATTATTATTATTATCATTGTTCTTGTTCTTGTTAAGCACTTACTATGTGCCAAGCACTGTTCTAAGCACTTTTCTGGGATCTTGTTGGATACCGTCCCTATCCCACTGAGGGTTCATATTCTTCATCCCAAATTTAGAGATGAATTAATTGAGAAGTGAAGTGACTTGTACAAGGTCACGCAGTATTAACTTCTTCGTTGCCGTGAGAATTTTGGTTGGTTAAAGGACATCCAAGTGCAGGTAGGTACCGACTTCCAGCTCTCTCTTGGGGTTATTGACACCTGACTTTCAAGGTCAAGGCTGGAGTCAGGCATGCACATCCAATCAGCTATCAGGAGACCGTGGATTAGTGGCAAGAGCACGGGCTTGGAAGTCACAGGATGTGGGTTCTAATACTGGCTCTGCCACTGGTATGCTGTATGGCCTTGGGAAAGCCACTTAACTTCTCTGTGCTTCAGGTGCCTCTTCTGTAAAATGGGGATGAATACTGTGAGCCCGGCTTGAGAAAACCTAATTACCTTGTATCTACCCCAAAACTTAGAACAGTGCTTGGCACATAGTAAGCGCTTAATAAATACCATTAGTATTATTGTTATGATCCTGTTCCATAGAATCCTTCCCTGACTCACAACCTCATAGTTATGACAACCTAGCAGGCTGCCTTATCACTGAGGTATTCAATTCTCACCATCACTGTAAATCTTCAACTCCACATATGATGCATTGCTACATATAAGGTAAATGTCCTCCAAGAGGCCTTCTCCGGCTAATCCTTCATTTCCTTTTCTCCCACCCCTTTCTGCGTCACCCTGATTTGCTCCCTTTTCATCTACCCAGTCCCAGAGCACATATGTGCATATCTGCATTATATTTATTGATACTAATGTCTGTCTCCATGTCTAGACTGTAATTTTGCTTTGGGAGGGAACGTGTCTATTATATTATACTCTCCCAAGTGCTTAGTACAGTACTCAGAACACATTAAGTCTTCGATAAGTACAGTTCATTGATTGATCAATTTATTCAATCGTATTTATTTAACGCTTACTCTACGCAGAGTACCACTAAGCTCTTAGTACAATTGATCCTGCCTGGAAGGGTGAGAGGAGAAAAATGACCAAGCACAAAAGGGTACCCTGAAAGATGGGGGTAATAATAATAATAATAGTATTTGTTAAGAGCTTACTATGTGCCATGGACTGTACTAATTGCTGGGGTAGAAAAAAGATAGTGGAGTTGGACACAATTCCTTTCCCAGTAACAGTCTAAGTAAGAAGGGGTAGGATTTAATCCCCATTTTACAGATGGAGTAACTGAAGCCCAGAAAAGTTAAGTGAATTGACCAAGTTTACACAGTGGACATGTGGCAGAACCGGGATTATAATACAGGTCCTCTGGCTCCCAGACCCGTGCTCTTTCCACTAGGAAACACTGTCTCTCTAGATAGAAGAGCCTTGCTCAGAGTCAATCCAAGGAGAGAGAAACTAAAGGATCAATGCATTAGGAACTTTCTATCTTGGGTGAAAGAACTCCCACCTAGGACCCTCCCCAGGGTGGCCTTCACGTCCTGGTTCCTCAGGCTGTAGATGAGGGGGTTCAGATGAGAGGGTTCAGAACTGGGGGCACCACCGTGTAGAACACGGAAACTAGCAGGTCCAGAGCTGAGGAGGAGTCTGAAGGTAAATGTAAGGTACTGAAGGCAGCCCTGGTGAAAAACGCGGTCGTGACGGCAAGGTGAGGCAGGCAGGTGGAGAAGGCTTTAACCCGGCCCTCGGCGGCCGGCATCCTCAGCACGGCCCAGAAGATGTGCATGTACGAGACGATGATGAGAATGACGCAGCTGCCGCCCAAAAGGGCCCCGGTGACTACGATCACATCGCTGATGAGGTACGTTTCGGAGCAGGAGAGTCGGACCACAGAGGCGATATCACAGAAGAACTGTCGGATCAGTAAGGACGCACAGAAGGACAGGGCGAACATCCCAGAGGATGATATCACTGCAAACAGCCCCCCACAGAGCAATTAGGCGGCGGCCATCTTCCCACATGAGGACCTCGTAGCGCAGGGGGAGGCAGATGGCTGCGTAGCGATCATAGTACATCGCCGTGAGGACGAACAGCTATGAACCACCAAGCAGAACTACCGAGAAGACTTGGGTGGCACTGCCCAGGAAAGAAATGGATCTATGGTCGGTCAGGGAGTTGAAGATGGAGTTGGGGACAGTGACGGTCATAAGGCAGAGGTCTAGGATGGACAGGTTCCTGAGAAATAGGTGCATGGGGGTGTGGAGGCGCCGGTCGAGGACGGTGATGGCGACAATGAGGAGGTTCCCCGTCAGTGCCGCCAGGTAGACCAGGAGGGACAGCGCAGCGTGAACCAGCTGAAGCTCCCACACCTCCGAGAATCCAAGCAGCAGGAATTCTTTCACCTTGGTGACATTGACTATTTCTGGGGGATTGCCAAAATCACCTATGGAGAACAGGAGGCGGAATCACAGCCCCACAACATTTATTTCCACAGCCATAGTTTATTTATTCATACTAATGTCCGTCTCCCACATTAGATTGTGATCACTATATGCAGAGTACTGTATTGAGCGCTTGGTAGAGAACAATACAGCAGAGTTGGAAGACACATTCCCTTCCCACAGCGAACCTACAGTCTAGAGGAATTAGTCTGTCAATCAGTGGCATTTATTGAGTACGTACTGTGCGAAAGGCACTGTGTTAAACACTTGGGAGAGTACAGTGCAACGAAGTTGACAGATACAATTCCTGCCAACAATGAGCTTACAGTCTAGAGGGGGAGACAAGCGTTAATATAAATAAATAAATTATAAATATGGACATAAGTCTTGTGGAACTGAGGATGGAGTGGATTTGAAATGCCCAAAGGATTCAGAACCAGGAACCCATCAGTAATGCTACTTACTATGCACAAACCTCTATAGTAAGTGCTTGGGAGAGTAAAATAGATTTAGTAGACATGATTCTTACTCTCAAGGAGATGACGGTCGAGTGGGGAAGGCAGACCCTAAAACATATTACAGATAAAATATATTGGAGAGGCAGCATGGCAAAGTGGATAGAGTACGGGCTTGGGAGTCAGAAGGTCATGGGTTCTAATCCTGCCTCTGTCACTTGTCTGCTGTGTGGCCTTGGGAAAGTCACTTTACTTCTCCGTGCCTCTGTTCCCTCATTGATAAAATGGGGATGAAGACTGTGAACCCCATGTGGGACAGGGGCTGTGTCCAACCTCATTTGCTTGTATTCACCCCCAGCATTCAATCATTCAATCGCATTTATTGAGCACTTACTGTGTGCAGAACACTGTACTGGGCGCTAGGAAAGTACAAGTCCGCAACATATAGTACAATACTTAGTACAGTTCCTGGCACAAGGTA
Source organism: Tachyglossus aculeatus (assembly GCF_015852505.1). Lineage (NCBI taxonomy): Eukaryota > Metazoa > Chordata > Mammalia > Monotremata > Tachyglossidae > Tachyglossus > Tachyglossus aculeatus. The sequence continues at coordinate 26,629 of NW_024044917.1, read as the reverse complement.
GGCACTCAACAAATACAACAATTATTATTATTATTATTATTGGCAGAAGAAGGAAAGTGACTATGTAAGAGTGGGTTTAAAAAGAAATAGGATGTATGCTACAGGATATTTAGAGTAAATAAGTGTGTGATTGGCATAAAGTGTGAGGTGGTAGTTTCGGGATTAATGCCAGGGGAAAGTAAAAATTAACTAGGGAGTTATTCCTGGAGGAGATGTGATTTTAAACAGGGGTACAGGGGTTGGCGCTGGGAGATAGGAGAGCTAAACCCAGTGAGTAGGTGGATTTGAAAGAGTCTAAGGCTGCGATCTAGGGCTACTGGGACAGGAGAGTGGATCAGAGAGGTAGTACATATCTAATGGTAGACCCTTAGGGTAGTATGTCGTCGTCCAATGCACCATTTTGTAACAATCACCACTAGAACGTGTCACCGGGGAACAACTGATCATCTCCTGTCGCTTGCTTCCAGGTCAGTAGTTCTCCATCCCGGCATCGTGTCCGAACTGCAGAAATCAGTAGCGGGATCAGAGGCGGAGCGAGGCTGAAGCTGGAATTAGACAATCGGGACAGAAGACTGCTTTCTATCATGTCCGTACCTGACACGGGACAAACTTTAAACCGGGCTGCCCCATAAAAACAGCTATCCCAATCCGATCTTTAAATTTCCTTCTGTCTGGGAAAGTTCCCCCATGCCTCTCACGCTTCAGTTTTAGCCACTTCTGCTAGCCTTCGTGGCTTCAACTCCCACATTTATACAGATGATTCCCAAATCTTTCACTCCCTTCTAAGCTACTTACTTGCTCCTTCATATTCACCCTCCCTCCCATCCCCACCCTCAAATCTATATCCCACTCCCGATCTTTCTCCTTCTCTTCAGGTTGTACTCCTTCAGGGCATCTTTATTTGGATGTCTCACTCCCACCTCAAATTTAACATGTCTTAAACAGAGCGTCTCATTCATTCATTAATTCATTCAATCGTATTTATTGAGCGCTTACTGTGTGCAGAGCACTGTACTAAGCGCTTGGGAAGTACAAGTTGGCAACATATAGAGACAGTCCCAACCCAACAGTGGGCTCGCAGTCTAGAAGGGGGAGACAGACAACAAGACAAAGCATATTAACAAAATAAAATGAATAGAATAAACATGTACAAATAAAATCAATAAATAGAGTAATAAATATGTACAAACATATATGCATCATCATCATCAATCGCATTTATTGAGCGCTCACTGTGTGCAGAGCACTGTACTAAGCGCTTGGGAAGTACAAGTTGGCAACATATAGAGACAGTTCCTACCCAACAGTGGGCTCACAGTGTAAAAGGGGGAGACGGAGAACAAAACTAAACATACTAACAAAATAAAATAAATAGAAGAGATATGTACAAGTAAACTAAATAAATAAATAAATAAATAAATAAATAAACAAATATGTACAAACATATATACATGTATATAGGTGCTGTGGAGAAGGGAAGGAGGTAAGATGGGGGTGGACAGGGGGACGAGGGGGAGAGGAAGGAAGGGGCTCAGTCTGGAGGACTCCTCCTCCTGGAGGAGGTGAGCTCTCAGTAGGGCCTTGAAGGGAGGAAGAGGGCTAGCTTGGCGGATGGGCAGAGGGAGGGCATTCCAGGTCCGGGGGATGATGTGGGCTGGGGGTCGATGGCGGGACAGGCGAGAACGAGATACGGTGAGGAGATTAGCGACAGAGGAGCGGAGGGTGCGGGGTGGGCTGCAGAAGGAGAGAAGGGAGGTGAGGTAGGAGGGGGCGAGGTGATGGAGAGCCTTGAAGCCCAGGGTGAGGAGTTTCTGCCTGATGCGCAGATTGATTGGTAGCCACTGGAGATTTTTGAGGAGGGGAGTAACATGCCCAGAGCGTTTCTGGACAAAGACAATCCGGGCAGCAGGATGCAGTATGGATTGAAGTGGGGAGAGGCAGGAGGATGGGAGATCAGAGAGAAAGCCGATGCAGTAGTCCAGACAGGATAGGATGAGAGCTTGAACGAGAAGGGTAGCGGTGTGAATGGAGAGGAAAGGGCGGATCTTTCCAATGTTGTGGAGCTGAGACCGGCAGGTTTTGGTGACGGCTTGGATGTGAGGGGTGAACAAGAGAGCGGAGTCGAGGATGACATCAGGGTTGCGGGCTTGTGAGATGGGAAGGATGGTATTTCCGTCAACAGAGATGGGAAAGTCAGGGAGAGGGCAGGGTTTGGGAGGGAAGACAAGGAGTTCAGTCCTGGACATGTTGAGTTTTAGGTGGCGGGCAGACATCCAGATGGAGATGTCCTGAAGGCAGGAAGAGATGCGAGCCTGGAGAGAGGGGGAGACAGCAGGGGCAGAGATGTAGATCTGGGTGTCATCAGCATAGAGATGATAGTTGAAGCCGTGGGAGCGAATGAGGTCACCAAGGGAGTGCCTGTAGATCGAGAACAGAAGGGGACCAAGCACTGAACCTTGGGGAACCCCCACAGTGAGGGGATGGGAGGGGGAGAAGGAGCCTGCAAAAGATACTGAGAAGAACGACCGGAGAGATAAGAGGAGAACCAGGAGAGGAGGCAGTCTGTGAAGCCAAGGTCAGATAGCGTGTTGAGGAGAAGGGGGTGGTCCACAGTGTCGAAGGCAGCTGAGAGGTCGAGGAGGATTAGGATAGAGCATGAGCCGTTGGATTTTGCAAGCAGAAGGTCATTGATGACCTTTGAGAGGGCAGTTTCCGTGGAATGTAGGGGACGGAAGCCAGACTCGAGGGGGTCGAGGAGAGTGTTGTTGTTGAGGAATTCGAGGCAGCGCATGTAGACAACTCGTTCAAGGAGTTTGGAAAGGAATGGTAGCAGGGATTTGGGGCGATAACTAGAAGGTGAGGTGGGGTCAAGAGAGGGTTTTTTTAGGATGGGAGAGACATTGGCATGTTTGAAGGCAGAGGGGAAGGAACCAGTGGAGAGTGAGCGGTTGAAGATGGAAGTTAAGTAGGGGAGAAGGGATGGAGCGAGAGATTTCATGAGATGAGAGGGAATGTGGTCAGAAGCACAGGTGGCCAGAGTAGCACTTGAGAGGAGGGAGGAGAGCTCCTCTGAGGACACTGCTGGGAAGGATGGGAGAGTAGCAGAGAGTGTTGGGAGCCGGGGTATTGGAGAAGGGGTGGAAGTGACTTTGGGGAGGTCGGACCTGATGGACTTAATTTTGTCAATGAAGAAGGAGGCCAGACCGTTGGGGGTGAGGGAAGGAGGAGGGGGAGGAACCAGGGGCCTGAGAAGGGAGTTGAATGTACGAAAGAGCTGGAGGGGGCGATGGGCATGGGTGTCAATAAGGGGGGAGAAATAGTTTTGTCTGGCAGAGGAGAGGGCTGAGTTAAGGCAGGAAAGGATAAACTTGAGGTGAACGAGGTTGGCACGGTGTTTACACTTTCGCCAGCAGCTTTCTGCAGCTCAAGCATAAGAGCGAAGGAGGCGGACAGTGGCTGTGATCCAGGGCTGTGGGTTAGTGGTACGAGAGCGTCGAAGGGAAAGGGGAGCGAATGAGTCTAGCTGAGTAGAAAGGGTAGAGTTGAGAGGAGTAATCTGATCATCAAGACTGGGTAGAGAGGAGAGGGCGGCGAGGTGGGGTGTGATTTGCTCCGAAAGATGGATGGGGTCAAGAGAGCGGAGATCTCTGTGAGGGAGTAATATGGATTTACAGGGGAAAGGAGTGTGAGTGAGGATGCAGGTGAAAAATTATGATCAGAGAGAGGGATTTCAGAGTTGGTGATGGTGGACACAGTGCAGCGATAGGAGATGATGAGGTCGAGGGTATGACCAAGTTGGTGAGTGGGTGAGGTGGGGTGGAGGAAGAGATTGGCAGCGTCGAGGAGAGATAGAAGGCGGGCGGCAGAGGAGTCATCAGGGATATCCATGTGGATGTTGAAGTCTCCGAGTATCAGAGTGGGCATGGAGAAGGAGAGAAGGAAGGTGAGGAAGGGATCAAAGACGTTAAAGAAGTTGGAAGTGGGGCCGGGAGGGCGGTAGATGACGGCTACAAGAATCTGGAGGGGGTGGTAGAGGCGAATAATGTGGGCATCAAAGGAAGGGAAGGAAAGGGAAGGGGGAGGAGGGATAGTGCGAAAGCGACATTGCAGAGCGAGAAGGAAACCGACACCTCCTCCTTTTCCGGCGAGTCTGGGGGAGTGGAAGTGTATATATATGCATATATACAGGTGGTGTGGGTGGGGAAGGAGGTAAGGTGAGGGGGATGGGAAGGGTGAGGAGGGGGAGGGGAAGGAGGGGGCTCAGTCTGGGAAGGCCTCCTGGCGAAGGTGAGCTCTCAGTAGGGCTTTGAAGGGAGGAAAAGAGCTAGCTTGGCGGATGTGTGGAGGGAGGGCATTCCAGGCCAGGGTGAGGACGTGGGCCGCGGGTCGACGGCGGGACAGGCGAGAACGGGGCACGGCGAGGAGATTAGCGGCAGAGGAGCGGAGGGTGCGGGCTGGGCTTGTGCTGAGCACCACACCGAGCCCTCGGGAGCGGACCATACGACAGAATTAGCGGACACTTTCCCTGCCCAAGGTGCCTCCAATCTTTCCAGAGAAGACCATGGACTCCAAACCGGGAGCGCTGGGTTCAGGACGGATGCCACTTGTCCGGTCGCCTGCCCACTAGGAGGTCCCTTCGTGGGGGCGGGAGACCCCGGCCGAAGGGGGCCCCGGATGTGCGGAGACCCTGAGAATGCAGCTGAAGCTTCTCCGCACGCTGGATCGGAAGATGAGGTTGTGTGGAGGCAATTCTGCTGGATTCCTGGGGACGCGGGGGCCGGTGGCTCGGTCGCCTCGGTCACTCGGTCAGCTTCTTCGCCTTCTGTGACACCTTTATGGGCTCCGCCGCCGGTTAATCGAGAGAGAGCAACTCTTTCTCTTCCTTGGGGATTGGGAAGGTGGGTCGGGCGGCCAGCCTCCCGGAAGGGACCTAGCAGCAGGCGAGCTCCGAGGGGACCACGGAGAGTCTGGCGGGGAGCACGGTGAGGCAGGCGGGAAGCACGGGGAGGGTGGGAGGGGCTGAGGAGAGAGAGATGTAGGACAGGGGACTGTAGCCCACGGAGCAGGAGGGAGGAGGGAGCGCCCAGGAGGAGCCGGGGGGCGGGGCTTGTACAGCGCTTAGTGCAGTGCTTGGCACAGAGTCAGCGCTTAACAAATATCACAGTTCTTCTCCTTATGATGATGATGATGCAAGGGCCGGTTACGGTGGATGGTCGCTATCTGGGGTCCAAGTGGAAAAAGCCCAGGTTTGGGAGTTAGAGGTCGTGGGTTTAAATCCGAGCTCTGCCACTTGTAAGCTGTGTGATTTTGGGCAAGTTACTTCGTTTCTCTTTGCCTCAGTTACCTCATCTGTAAAATAGAGATTAAAAGAGTGAGCCCCGTGTGGAACAACCTGATTATCTTATACCTCCTCAGCGCTTAGAACAGTGCTTGGCACATAGGAAGCGCATAACAAATGTCATCATCATTATTATTATACACGTTAATCCTGCTGGACACAGTTCGTGTCCCACATGGGGCTCACAGTCTTAATCCCCATTTCACAGATGAGGGAACCGAGGCCCAGAGAGGTGAAGTGACTTCCCTTAGGTCACACAGCCAGTAAGTGGAAAAGCTGGGATTAGAACCCAGATCCTTTAAACTCTTAGACCCAGGCTCTGTCCACTACACCATGCTGCTTCTGCTTATTGTGTACAAAGCACTGAACTAAATGCTTGGGAAAGTACAATAGTTGGTAGTTGGTAAATTGGAAAGTTGATAGATATGTGCCCTGCCCACATGGAGTTTACAGTCTTCAAGGGGAGACAGGCATTAATATAGATTAAAGATAGGGGAAATAGTAGATTTTTGGGGAAAATTGTGGAGTAGTAATTGTAGAATAATAAAATAATAGGGGAAATATCCTCTTTCATATTCCTATTCCGGGTCCCAGAACCATGAAGCAGTGTGTCCTGATGGATAAAAACACTGGCCTCGGGACTTGGGTTGTAATCCTGGATCTGCCATTTATCTGCTGTATGATCTTGGGCAAGTCACGTCACTTCTCTATACCTTAGTTTCTTCACCTGCAAAATAGAGACTCGATCCCTGTCTTCCTGTCTACTTAGACTGTGAACCCCATGTGGGACCTAATGATCTTGTACCTTCAATAATATTCCAGTGCTTAGTACAGTGCTTGGAACATGGTCAGTGCCTGGCAAATATTATTATTATTATTATTATTATTATTATTATTATTATTATTATTATTATCATTATTATTATTGTTATCATTATCATTATTATTATGGAAGTTCGTTGTGGGCAGGGAATGAGTCTGCGAAATTGTTGTTTTGCACTCTCCCAAGTGCTCGGTGCAGTGCTCTGCACATAGTGAGTGCTCAATAAATATGATTGATTGATTAATTATCTCTCCCTCATAACTCCTCCCTCTCCTACTCTCACTCTTATCCTTTTCCCAGCTTCCAGGAGGTCTCTCCCACTCCAGTCTCCCCACCTCCGGCCTCTCGCACCATCTCGCCAGCTCCCGCCAAGTTCCAACGACAACCCCTCGTTCTGAGCAAAGAGGCCATCTTGGTTTCCACGAGCACAGGGCCTCCTCTGTGAACCCCTGCTCTGGGCAGATTCTGGGCCTGGCTAACACCCGATAGCATTCCCAGAAAGGTGTACCACTTCCAAATTTTCCCTTCCCCTGTCTTCACTTCCAATCCGCGTTAATCAGTCAAACAATCCAGCAGTCACTGGCATTTAATGAGCACTACTCACCTACCCTGTCAGTCAGTCAATAGCATTTATTGAGTGCTTTCCGTGTGCACAGCACTGTATGAAGTACAGTATATTGGGAGAGTCCAATATGACAGAGTTGGTAGACACATTCCCTGCTCACAATGAGCTTACAGTCTAGAAGGGGACACAGGCATAGTAATAATAATAATAATAATAATAATAATAATAATAATAATAATAATGATATTTGTTAAGTGTTTACTACATGCCGAGCACTGCTTTAAATGCTGGGGTAGATGCAAGGTAATCAGGTTGTCCCAAGCAGGGCTCACAGTCTTAATCCCCATTTTACAGATGAGAGAACTGAGGCACAGAGACGTTAAGTGACTTGCCCAAAGTCACACAGCTGAGAAGTGCTGGAGACAGGATTAGAACCCACGACCTCTGACTCACTAGTCTGTGCTCTTTCCACTAAGCTACACTGCTTCTCTAAATATTAAAATAGATTGATATAACGACATTAAGGTAGAGGAATTAATTTTATATAATTAATATTAATGAATAAATAATCCACCACTGGCTAACCTTGAATAATAATAATGGTATTTGTTATGCGCTTACTATGTGTCAAGCCCTGTTCTAAGCATTGGGGTAGACACAAGCTTGTCAGGTTGGAAACAGTCCCTGTCCCCCATGGAGCTCACAGTCTTATTCTCCATTTTACAGATGAGGGAACTGAGGGACAGAGAAGTGAAGTGACTTGCCCAAGGTCACACAGCAGACAAGTGGAGGATCGGGATTAAAACCCAGGTCCTTCTAACTCCCGGGCTTGTGCTCTATCCACTAGGCCATGTTACTTCTCCTGTAGACTATAAACTTGTTGTGGGCAGGGAACATGTCTATCAATTCTGTTGTATTGTAATTTCCCAAAGTGCTTAGTATAGCGCTTTGCACAGAGTAAAGGATTGATAAATACCATTGATGATGGTGATTGTGGGGAGGTGTTACAAGGGAGTGGACAGACAATAAGCCTGAAGAAAATAGAGGCCATGTAACAAACTGCCCCAGGAAATCCCACAAACAACCAAAATTGCATAGGCCACTTAGATGTCAGGGATGCCACTGAATTCTGCTACCGAGGCAGTATGCTGAAGCAACCATCAATCCAGGGGGTTAAAAATGACTATCAAGGAAGAAGGAGAAACTTTCTACCCTGGTTGAAAAAACTCCCACCTAGGACCCTCCCCAACGCCACCTTCACATCCATGTTTCTCAGGCTGCAGATGAGGGGGTTTAGGGCGGGAGGGGGCACCACGATGTAGACCACAGACAGTACCATATCCATAGCTGAGGAGCCTGATTGTGGTTTTAAATTAGCGAAGGCAGCCGTGGTAAAACTATAGTCGTGATGGCGAGGTTGGGCAGGCAGGTGGAGAGGGTTTTAGCCTGGCCCTTAGTGGCCAGAATCCTCAACACGGCCCGGAAGATGTGCACGTACAAGATGAGGATGCAAAACAGGCTGAAGATACCAAAACAGGCGGTGATGGCTATGGTCACATAGAAAGCGATGTGACGTTTAGAGCAGGAGAACTTGATTATGGGGGAGAAGTCACAGAAGAATTGGGGGATCTTATAGGAACCACAGAAGGGCATGAAGAAGGTCTCAACTGAGGGCATCACTGCTATGAGGCCCCCACTGAACCAGGAAGCTGTCATCATCTTCCCATAGGTCCTTCGGTTCTTGATGACCTCATAGCGCAGGGGATGGCAGATGGATACGAAGCGGTCATAGGAAATCACCGTGAGGATGAAAACTTCTGAACCAGCAAACGGGACCACCGAGTTTATCTGAACGGCACAGCCTAGGAATGAAATGGATCTACAGTTCATCAGGGGATTGTGGATGGATGCGGGCAACGGTGACGGAGATGAGGCAGAGGTCGACGAGGGACAAATTCCTGAGGAAGAAGTACATAGGGGTGCTGGTCGAGGGCGGTGACGGTGAAGATGAGGAGATTCCCCGTCAGGGCCGCCAGGTAGACCAGGAAGAACAGCGTGGCGAGGACAAGCTGGGGCTGCCGGACCACCGAGAATCCCAGAAGCAGGAATTCCATCACCATCGTGACATTGAATATTTCCTGGAGATTTCCGAGCCTATCTACAGGGACAAGAAACAGTTTAGAATCTGGCTGGGGTGACAGGAAATAAAATAATAACAGATACTCAGATGAAGGAAAAGTGCTTTGCACACAGTAAGTGCTCAATAAAGACGATTGAGTGAATGAGTGAATTTAAGGAATCAGCGGTATTTATTGAGTGTTGACTGCATGCAGAGCATTGTACTAAGCGCTTAGGAGAGTACAAGATAACATTTCCTCCCCGCATGGAAAAGCAGCATGGCCTTGTGGAAAGACCATGGTCCTGGGAATCGGAGGACCTGGGTGTTATTCCCAGCTCCACCACTTTTCTGCTGTGTGCCCTCAGGCAAGTCACTACCCTTCTCTGTGCCTCAGGTACCTCATCTTTAAAATAGGGTTTAAGGCTGCGAGCCCTAAGTGGAAGAGAGACTGTGTCTGACCCGATTATCTACACCAGCACTTAATATAGTGCCTGGCACATGCTTAGCAAATACCATTTAAAAAAGCCTCCCTTCCCACAAACCCAGCGAGGTCTAGAGCCTTAGTACAGTGTTTTGCACACAGTAAGAGCTCAATAAATACGATCGAATGAATGAAAGAGTCACTGTTCCTCTCTCAGGCCTCTCTGAACTCTGGGTTGCTTCAGAGCCTTGAGAATTGGCGATAGAGGCAGGGGCAGAGGAAGGCTGAGATCTGAAAATAAAAATAAGCCCTACCTGAAGGAATCAGTCCAGGAGGGAACAGACCAGCTGAGAATGATCACGGGTAAAGAGGTAACTCCAGGCTCTTGTCTTAATTTCCTATGTTAGAGATATTTTTTGGATTAGAGAAGCAGCTTCCCTAGTGGATAGAGCATGGAGCTGGGAGCCAAATCAACCTGGGTTATAATCTCAGCTCTGCCTCAGGTCTGCTATGTGATCTTGGGCAAGTCACTTCACTTCTCTGTGCTTCATCCCTCATCTGTCAAATGGGGATTGAGGCTGTGAGCCTCACGAGGGACAGGGACTGTGTGCAACCCAATTTTCTCTTATCAATCCAAGCGCTAAGTACAGTACTTGGCATATGGTAAGTACTTAACAAATGCCATTACTATTATTAGTATTATTTTATTATAGTCCAAGAGGCCACACCCACTGACAAAATTGCCCTAAACCCACCTAGATCCACTCTGCCTTCCATCACCCAAGCAGGAACAAGGAGAATTAGATACGTATCCGATTCCCCTTCACCCCTTGTTTTTGGATTTTGAGCCCCTGTTTGGGACGGGAATTTACTCAATCTTTTCTTTAAGAGCTTTTTGTACAATCATCATCATCATCAATCGTATTTATTGAGCGCTTACTATGTGCAGAGCAGTGTACTAAGCGCTTGGGAAGTACAAATTGGCAACATATAGAGACAGTCCCTACCCAACAGTGGGCTCACAGTCTACAATGATCTGCACATCGTAGTGGCTCAATAAACGCCATTGTGTGGCCGAAATAACCAGCCACACAAATCCCCTGTCAGGGGATTTGGAGACTGTTCTTCTTGGAACATTTTTTACTGATCCGACCCCGTCCATCCCCACCATCCACCCAGGAGATCCGGCGGATGGAAAGAGATGTAGACGCCCAGGGGAGAGAAATGAGTTACGCATGGAGATGTCGGGAGATGAGGAACTTCCTCTCGTTCTCTGTCGTGGCCGCCCACCCCGGTAATCCCTTTCCCATCCGTCTTCTCCCCGGCCCAGACACATCGGTCAGTCTGGGACGAGCGGGTGCCGGTCTCCGCTGTCCTTCAACCACCCCATCCCCTCAGCTCCCGGACGTCCGCCACAGGAGGGTCTTCGGGAGATGTCAAGGGTCCTGGCTCCTCTTACCTCCCACTCAGAACGCTAATAAAGGCCGGACCTTTCTGGAAAATCTTCCTGACGCTGTTAGGGGATTCCCCCTGGGGAACGGACCACACGTTGGGCTGAGCAGCCTATTATGTTCTGTTCTGGGCTGGCTTTCCTATGGGCAAAAATCTCTGGGGTCTGACCCCAAGGGCAGTGTAGCGGCCCTGCCCCACGCGATAGCCCCATGAGGAATATGTGACCCTTCACACTGACGTGTGTCACACACGGAGAAACTCCAGTCAACCTCACTGCGGTCACTACTTTCTGTTTCCAAACCTTCTTCCTAGTCTGATCTGGGGTTCACTCTTGGTCTCGGCCATTTGCTTCCTCTCCCTCCTCATCCCCGTACTCCGTGACCTACTCCGGGATATGTCCAGTCTCCATCTCCCAAATTCTCTCCCCCTACGACACCACCGCCTTCCCCTCGCCTTCTCACCAACATTCCCCAGGTATGAAATCCTATCTCCTCCAAGAGACCTTCCCAGAATAAGTCCTTATTTCCCTTACTATTTCTCCCTCTGTATCACCTGTGAACTTGAATCTGTCCCCTTTGAGCACTTGATTGTTTTTACCCCTCCCTCGTCCCACAGAATTTATGTCCATCTCCGTAATTTATTCATTTATTCATTCAATCGTATTTATTGAGCACTTACTGTGTGCAGAGCACTGGACTAAGTGCTTGGAAAGTACAACTCGGCAACAGGTACAGACAATCCCTATCCAACAACGGGCTCACGGTCTAGAATGGGGGAGACAGACAACAAATCAAAACAAGTAGACAGGCATCAATAGCATCAAAATAAATAGAATTATAGATATGTATACATCATTAATAAAATAAATAGAATAATAAATACGTACACATATACACAAGTGTTGTGGGGCAGGGAGTGGGGTAGAGCAGAGGGAGAGAGTAGGGGCGATAGAGATGGGAGGAGAAGCAGAGGAAAGGGGGAGGCTCAGTCTGGGAAGGCGTCCTGGAGGACGTGAGCTCTCAGCACGGCTTTGAAGGGGGAAAGAGCTAGTTTGGCGGATGTGATGAGGCGGGAGGGCATTCCAGGCCAGAGGTAGGACGTGGTCCAGGGGTCGACGGTGGGACAGTCGAGAACGAGACACAGTGAGGAGGTTAATAATAATGATAATAATAATTTAGGTATTTGTTAAGCGCTTACTATGTGCAAAACGCTGTTCTAAGCGCTGGGGAGGATACAAGGTGATCAGGTTGTCCCATGTGGGGCTCGAAACCTTAATTCCAGTTTTACAGATGCGGTAAATGCGGTACAGAGAAGTGAAGTGACTTGCCCAAAGTCACACAGCTGATAAGCGGTGCATCCGGTATTTGAACCCATGACCTCTGACTCTAAAGCTCGGGCTCTTTCGACTGAGCCACGCTGCTTCCCCAGGCAACAGAGGAGCGGAGTGTGTGGGCTGGGCTGTAATTTATTTTAATTCCTGTCTACCCTTTGAGACCATAAGTGTCTTGCGAACAGGGAACATGTCTACCAACTGGCATAGTGGATAGTGCACGGGACTAGGAGTCAGAAGGTCACGAGTTCTAATTACTGCTCTACCACGCATCAGCTGTGTGACCTTGAACAAGTCATTTTACTTCTCTGCGGCTCAGGTACCTCATCTGTAAAATGGTGTTTGAGGATGTGAGCCCCAGGTGGGGCAGAGACAGCTCCCAACCCGATTTGCTTGTCTCCATCCCAGCGTGTAAGCACATAGTAATCACCATAGTAAGCACTTAACAAACGCCACAATTTTTATTATTACTCTCCCAAGCCATTGGTATTGTGCTCTGCGCAGACTAATCACTTAATATATACCATTGACTGATTGACTGATTAATTAGGAGACTGAGGTTCTAATTCCAGCCCTTTCACTGAACAAAGCCTTGATTTCCTTCTCTGGAAATTGGGGACAAAATACCTGCTTTTCCTCACTCCTAGACAATGAGCCCCGTGGAGGAGGGAGTGCCTGTGATCTCAGTATTCTGGATCTACCGTAGACCTTAACATGGTGAGCATTTATGGTGTACGTACTGCGTACTCCACTATATTAAGCAGTTGGAAAAGCACAATGCAACAGAATAAGCAGATTCGTTCCCTGTCCATAAGGAGCTGACATTTTAGAGATAGTAGGTAGATACGAGGATAGATAGATATAAATATAGATATAGAGCTAGGTATAGATAGAGATAAATATAGATATCTATCTATACTATATTATGTCCTATACTAAGAAGCAGCATGGCTTAATGGCAACAGGACTTGGGAGTCAGAAGATGTGGCTCTGCCACTTCTCTACTGTGTGACCTTGGGCAAGTCACTTAACATCTCCGTGCCTCAGTTACTTCTTCTGTGAAATGGGGATTCAGACAGTGAGTCCCATGTGGGACAAGGACTGTGTCTAAACTGATTAGCTTGCATCTATCCCAGCACATAGAACAGTGCCTGGCACATAGTAAGCATTTAGCAAATACCATAGCAAAAGGGAAGAAATATAACCCCTGTCTCTAAGGAGCTAATAGTTTACTGGAAGAGAAGCAGTGTGGCCTAGTGGAAAGATCAAAGTCTTGAGAGTCTAAGGACCTGGGTTCTAATCCCAACTCTGCCCCTTGCCTGCTGTGGGACTTTGGGCAAGTCATTTCACTTCTCTGTGCCTCAGTTTCCTCAACTGTAAAATGGGAAGTCAATACTTAGACCGTGAGTCCTGTATGGAACAGAGACTCTGTCTGACCTGACAAACTTGTATGCACCCCATCACTTAGAACAGTGTTCGACATAGTAAGTGCTTAACAAATACCATAAAAAACAGAGGGAGCAGGATAAAGAAGAAGCATATAGCTGGAAGTTGTAAAATGGATCAGGAGGAAATCAATAAATTATTGCAGGGCAAATAAATATGCAAACAGATACATAGATAGAAAGTCAATACATATGAGCTCAGGATATGAATTGGGTGCATAACAGGTAAGAGAGGTGTTAAATTGACTATATTGTGGGGTGAGGCGAATTAATCAGGAAAACATTTCAGAGGAGGTGGGATTTTAGGAAGGCTTTGAAAGGAAAGGATTTGGAAAGGAGGGAGTTCCGGGTTAGGGAAACAGTAACATGATCTAGAGAAGGGTTGAGGGTCAGATTTGGGAGGCAAGAGCTGGAGGGTGATCTTGGGAAGAGGAGTGAAATGTTTGATGCAGGAGAAAGTGTGGATGGAATGAAGAGAGCGAGTGGGTGAGATAGAGAGATGGGTGAGAAGGGGAGATCTGGTGGGTGAGGTGGAAAGACAACGTGGGTGAGATGGGGAAAGCAGGTGAGATGTTTTTAAACCAATGGTCAGGATGTTGGGGAAGGAGCACTGCACTAAGTGTTTGGGAGAATCCAATACAACAGAGTTGTAGATACATTCCCCACCCACAACAAGCCTACTGTCTCGAGGGGGAGGCAGACATTAACATAAATACATAATTAGTAGTATATAACTTAAATATATGTATATAAATGCTCTGGGGCTAAGGGTAGGGCAAAGACCAGACGCCCAAATTTCCCAGATCTATGTACATAGATGATGCAGAAGGGAGAGAGAGCCAGGAAAAAGAGAGCTTATTCAGGAAAGGCCTCTTAGAGATGTGGCCTTAATAAGACTTCAAAGATGGAGAGACTGGTTTTCTGGTGTACATGGCGGGGGAGTTCCAGACCAGGGGCAGGATGTGGAAAAGGGGTCGGCGGTGAGATAGACGAGAACGGAGCATGGTGAGTAAGCTGGCATTAGAGGAGTGAAGCGTGTGGGCTGCGCTGCAGTAGGGCAGGATGAATGTGAAAGCTACCGACACAGGAAATCAGGAGGAACCAGTGCGTTTACAGATTGGTTTGGCCGCCTCGACGCCTTCCTGTGAGATAGAAGCCACCAAGGGCTTTGAAAGACCCCTGAGAGCCCTTCCCATGATGTAAACAGACTCCTTTAAAGAGCTTTGCTCTCGTCTCCTCATGAGAATAGCCTACAGATTCATTCATTTATTCAATCGTATTTACTGAGCGCTTACTGTGTGCAGAGCACTGTATTAAGCCCTTGGGAAGTACACGTTGGCAACATACAGAAACGGTCCCTACCCAACAGCGGGCTCACAGTCTGGAAGGGGGAGACAGACAACAAAACAAAACATATTAAAAAACTAAAATAAATAGAGTAGTAAATATGTACCAGTAAAATAAATAGAGTAATAAATATGAACAAACATATATACAGGTGCTGTGGGGAGGGGAAGGAGGTAAGGCAGGGGGATGGAGAGGGGGAGGGAGAAGAGGAGGGAGGGAGCTCAGTCTGGGAAGGCCTCCTGGAGGAGGTGAGCTCTCAGTAGGGATTTGAAGGGAGGAAGCGAGCTAGCTTGGCGGATGTGCAGAGGGAGGGCATTCCAGGCCAGGGGAGGACGTGGGTCGGGGGTCGAAGTCAGGACAGGCGAGAACGAGGCACAGTGAGGAGGTTAGCGGCAGAGGAGCGGAGGGTGCGGGTTGGGCTGTAGAAGGAAAGAAGGGAGGTGAGGTAGGAGGGGGCGAGGTGATGGAGAGCCTCGAAGCCGAGAGTGAGTAGTTTTTGTCTGATGTGTACGGTGATTGGTAGCCACTGGAGATTTTTGAGGAGGGGAGTAACATGCCCAGAGCGTTTCTGCACAAAGATGATCCGGGCAGTAGCGTGAAGTATAGATTGAAGTGGGGAGAGACAGGAGGATGGGAGATCAGAGAGGAGGCTGATGCAGTAATCCAGTCGGGATATGATGAGAGATTGACCCAGCAGTATAACAGTTTGGATGGAGAGGAAAGGGCGGAACTTGGGGATGTGCCTTCGATATTGTGGACCGACCCCTTCTCCTCAACACGCTATCCAACCTTGGATTCACAGACTCTGTCCTTTCCTGGGTCTCCTCTTATCTCTCCGGCCGTTCATTCTCAGTCTCAGCACTGCCTAATTGATAGAGCAGGAGCATGAGAATCAGAACGACCTGGGTTCTAAATCTGGGCAGCAGCGTGAAGTATAGACTGAAGTGGGGAACGACAGGTGGATGGGAGATCAGGGAGTAGGCTGATGTAGTAATCCAGTCGGGCTAGGATGAGAGATTGAATCAGCAAGGTAGCGGTTTGGATGGGGAAGAAAGGGCGGATTTTGGCGATGTTGTGGAGGTGAGACCGTCATGTTTTGGTGACGGATTGGATGTGAGGGGTGAACGAGAGAGCGGAGTCGAGGATGACACCAAGGTTGCGGGCTTGTGAGATGGGAAGGATGGTGGTGCCCTCTACAGTAAGAGGAAATCAAGGAGAGGGCAGGGTTTGGGAGGGAAGATAAGGAGTTCACTCTTGGGCATACTGAGTTTTAGATGGTGGGCAGACATCCAGATGGTGATGTCCTGAAGACAGGAGGAGACACGAGCCTGAAGGGAGGGAGAGAGAGCAGGGTCAGGGATGTAGATTTGGGTGACATCAGCGCAGAGATGATAGTTGAAGCCATGGGAGTTAATTAGGTCACCAAGGAAGTGGGGTAGATAGAGAACAGAAGGGGACCAAGAACTAGCCCTTGAGGAACCCCTAAAGTTAGGGGATGGGAGGGGGGGAGGTGCCCCCAAAGGAAACTGAGAATGAATGGCCGGAGATAAGAGGAGAACCAGGAGAGGATGGAGTCTGTGAAGCCAAGGCTGGATAGCGTGTTGAGGAGAAGGGGGTGGTCCACAGTGTCGAAGGCAGCTGTGAGGTCAAAGAGGATTAAGATAGAATAGAAGCCGTTGGGTTTGGCAAGAAGGAGGTCACTAGTGATCTTTGAGAGGGCAGTTTCGGTTGAGTGTAGGGGACAGAAGCCAGACTGGAGGGAGTCAAGGAGAGAGTTGGAGTTGAGGAATTCGAGGCAGCGGGTGTAGACGGCTCGTTCTAGGAGTTTGGAAAAGAATGGTAGGAGGGAGATAGGGCGATTACTAGAACGGGAGGTGGGTTCAAGAGAGGGCTTTTTTTTGGATGGGGAGAAGTGGGCATATCTGAAGGCAGAGGGGAAGGAACCAGTGGAGAGTGAGCAGTTGAAGATGGAAGTGAAGGCGTGGAGGAGGGAAGGGGCGAGAAATTTCATAAAATGAGAGGGATTGGCGTCTGAAGCCCACAGGTGGATGGAGTAGCACTTGAGAGGAGGGAAGAGATCTCATCTGAAGATACTGCTGGGAAGGATGGGAGAGTAGCCGAGAGGGTTGAGAGCAGGATGGTTGGAGGACAGGGAGGAGTGAATTCGAGGAGCTCAGACCTGGTGGAATTTATTTTACTAATGAAGCAGGAGGCCAGATAGTTGGGGGTGATAGATAGAGGAGGGGGAGGAACAGGGGACCTGAAAAGGGAGTTAAATATATGGAAGAGCTGAAGGGGATGACGGGCATGTGTGTCAGTAAGGGAGGAGAAACAGTTTTGCCTGGCAGCGGAAAGGATAGAGTTAAGGCAGGATACGATAAACATGAAGTGAACAAGATTTGCTTAGTGTTTAGACTTTCGCCAGCAGCGTTCAGCAGCTCAAGCATAAGAGTGAAGGAGGCGAACAGTGGCAGTGATCCAGGGCAGTGGCTTAGTGGTACGAGAGCGGCTAATGAAAAGGGGAGCGAGCGAGTTGAGCTGAGTAGAGAGGGTAGCGTTGAGAACAGTAATCTGGTCATAAAGATTTGGTATAGAGGAAAGAGAGGCGAGGTGGGGTGTGATGCGCTGAGAAAGATGGATGGGGTGGAGAGAGTGGAGGTCTCTGTGAGGTAGTAATATAGATTTACAGGGGAAAAGAGTGTGAGTGAGGAGGCAGGTGAGAAGGTTATGATCAGAGAGAGGGATTTCAGAGTTGGTGAGGGTGTAGATATGTCAGCGGTAGGAGATGATGAGGTAGAGAGTGTCACCAAGTTGGTAAGTGGGAGAGGTGGGGTGGAGCAGGAGGTTGGCAGCGTCAAGGAGAAATAGAAGGCGGGCGGCAGAGAAGTCACCAGGGACATCCATGTGGATGTTGAAGTCTCCGAGGATCAGAGTGGGCACGGAAAAGGAGAGGAGGAAGGTGAGAAAGGGGTCATAATCTTTAAAAACGTTGGAGGAGGGGACGGGGGGGGCGGTAGATAATGGCTACAAGAATTCATTCATTCATTCATTCATTCAATCGTATTTATTGAGTGTTTACTGTGTGCAGAGTACTGTAATAAGCGCTTGGGAAGTACAAGTTGGCAACAAATAGCGACTGTCTCTACTCAGCAGTGGGCTCGTAGTCTAGAAGGGGGAGACAAAGAACAAAACAAAACATATTAACAAAATAGAATAAGTAGAATAAATATGTACAAGTAAAATAAATAAATAGAGTAATAAATACGTACAAACATATATACATATATATATAGGTGCTGTGGGGAAGGGAAGGAGGTAAGGCGGGGGGGATGGAGAGTGGGAGGAGGGGGAGAGAAAGGAGAAGGCTCAGTCTGGGAAGGCCTCCTGGAGGTGGTGATCTCTCAGTAGGGCCTTGAAGGGAGGAAGAGAGCTAGATTGGCGGATGTGCGGAGGGAGGGCATTCCAGGCCAGGGGGATGACGTGGGCCGGGGTTCGACGGCGGGACAGGCGAGAATGAGGAACGGTGAGGAGATTAGCGGCAGAGGAGCAGAGGGTGCGGGCTGGGCTGTAGAAGGAGAGAAGGGAGGTGAGGTAGGAGGGAGCTAGGTGATGGAGAGCCTTGAAGCCGAGGGTGAGGAGTTTCTGCCTGATATGTAGGTTGATTGGTAGCCACTGGAGTTTTTGGAGGAGGGGAGTAACATGCCCAGAGCGTTTCTGGACAAAGACAATCCGGGCAGAGGCGTGTAGTATGGATTAAAGTGGGGAGAGACAGGAGGATGGGAGATCGTAGAGGAGGCTGATACAGTAATCCAGACGGGATAGGATAAGAACTTGAACGAGCAGGGTAGAGGTTTGGATGGAAAGGAAACGTCGGATGGTGGCAATGTTGCGTAGGTGAGACCGGCAGGTTTTAGTGACGGCTTGGATGTGAAGGAGGAACGAGAGAGCGGAGTCGAGGTCTGGAGTGGGGGTAGAGGCGAATAATGTGGGCTTCAAAGCAGGGGAAGGAAAGGGAAGGGGGAGGAGGGATAGTGTGAAAGCGACATTGGGGAGCGAGAAGGATACCGACACCCCCTCCTTTTCCTGTGAGTCTGGGGGAGTATGAGAAAAAGAAGCCTTCACTGGACAGAGCAGTAGAAGAGACCGTGTCATCCGGAGAGAGCCATATTTCAGTTAGGGCGAGGAGTAGAGAGCTGAAAAGGAATAGGTCCAGGATGAAAGGGAACTTTCCTATAATGGAACGGGAGTTCCAAAGGCCACACTTGGAAGCAGCTGTGGAGGGAGGGGAGGGAGGGGGAAGGGTGCGAGGGGTGGGGAGGGCTTGGATTAGGATGAGTTGGCGGGAGCCTGGGCGGGGAGAGAGGGAAGAGGGCTGGCGATGAGAAAGGAGAAATGGGATGGGGTGGGGCCTGGAAGTAGGGGAGGGAGGGGGTTGGAGGGGAGGAGTTGAGGGTTGGCGCTGGGACAGAGGGATTCTGGGGAGGGCGAGGGGTGGGGTGGGGAAAAGGGAGGGAAAGAGCTGGGTGAGAGAGGGAAAGGGGAAGGTTAGGAATAGGAATGGCAGTTGGGGGCAGGGGAATTGATAGTTCATGGTGAGTTCAGCAAGGTAAATGACAACACAGCGGGAAGTTAACAATTAGCATGCAGTAGCAATAATGCAGTAGCAATAATAAGATAAGTAGGCGATGACATCACAGAGAGCAGTTAACAATTAACAAGCCCACAACCTTGGTGTTATCCTCGACTCTGCTCTTTCGTTCACTCCTCACATCCAATCCGTCACCAAAAACTGCCGGTCTCACTTCCGCAACATAGCCAAGATCTGTCCTTTCCTCTCCATTCATTCATTCATTCAATCGTATTTATTGAGCGCTTACTGTGAGCAGAGCACTGTATTAAGCGCTTGGGAAGTACAAGTTGGCAACATGTAGAGACGGTCCCTACACAGCAGCGGGCTCACAGTCTAGAAGGGGGAGACAGACAACAAACAAAACATATTAACAAAATAAAATAAATAGAATAAATATGTACAGATAAAATAAATAAATAGAGTAATAAATGAGTAAATAAATAGAGTAATAAATAAAGTACTAATGAATTGGGAGGCCAGATCGTTGGGGGTGAGGAAAGGAGGAGGGGGAGGAACAGGGGGCCTGAGAAGGCAGCTCAATGTACGGAAGAGCTGACGGGGGTGATGGGCATGGGTGTCTATAAGGGAGGAGAAATAATTTTGTCTGGCAGAGGAGAGGGCATAGTTAAGGCAGGATAGGATAAACTTGAATTGAACGAGTTTGGCATGGTGTTTAGACTTTCGCCGTCAGCGTTCATAGGCTCGAGCATAAGAGCAAAGGAGGCGGACAGGGCTGTGGGTTAGTGGTACGAGAGCGGCGATGGGAAAGGGGAGCGAGGGAGTCGAGATGAGTAGAGAGGGTGGAGTTGAGAGCCGTAATCTGATCATCAAGATTGGGTAGAAAGGAAAGGGAGGCGAGGTGGGGTGTGAGGCGCTCAGAAAGATCGATGGGGTCGAGAGAGCGGAGGTCTCTGTGAGGTAGTAATATAGATTTACAGGGGAGAGGAGTGTGAGTGCGGAGGCAGGTGAGAAGATTATGATCAGAGAGAGGGATTTCAGAGTTGGTGAGGGTGGAGATAGTGCAGCGGTAGGAGATGATGAGGTCGAGGGTGTGACTAAGTTGGTGAGTGGACGAGGTGGGGTGGAGTAAGAGGTTGGCAGCGTCAAGGAGAGATAGAAGGTGGGCGGCAGAGGAGTCACCAGGGTTATCCATGCGGATGTTGAAGTCTCCTAGGATCAGAGTGGGCATGGAAAAGGAGAGAAGGAAGGTGAGGAAGGGGTCAAAGTCGTTAAAGAAGTTGGGGGGGGCGGGGGGGCGGTGGATGACGGCTACAAGAATCTGGAGGGGGTGGTAGAGGCGAATAATGTGGGCTTCAGAGGAAGGGAAGGAAAGGGAAAGGGGAAGAGGGATAGTACGAAAGCGACATGGGAGGTGAGAAGGAAACCAACACTACCTCCTTTTCCGGTGAGTCTGGGGGAGTGGGAGAAGAAGCCTACACTGTAGAGAGAGCAGAAGAGACCGTGTCGTCCGGAGAGAGCCATGTTTCAGATATGGCTAGGAACAGTAGAGAGCTGGAAAGGAATAGATCCAGGATGAAAGGGAGCTTACCTATAACGGAGCGGGGGTTCCAGAGGCCACACTTAGCAGCAGCTGTAGAGGGAGGGGAGGGAGGGGGAAGGGTGCGAGGGGTAGGGAGTGTTTGGTTTGGGATCAATCAATCAATCAATCAATCGTATTTATTGAGCGCTTACTATGTGCAGAGCACTGTACTAAGCGCTTGGGAAGTACAAATTGGCATCACATAGAGACAGTCCCTACCCAACAGTGGGCTCACAGTCTAAAAGGGGGAGACAGAGAACAGAACCAAACATACCAACAAAATAAAATAAGTAGGATAGAAATGTACAAGTACAAGTAAAATAAATAAATAAATAAATAAATAAATAGAGTAATAAATATGTACAACCATATATACATATATACAGGTGCTGTGGGGAAGGGAAGGAGGTAAGACGGGGGGATGGAGAGGGGGACGAGGGGGAGAGGAAAGAAGGGGCTCAGTCTGGGAAGGCCTCCTGGAGGAGGTGAGCTCTCAGCAGGGCCTTGAAAGGAAGAAGAGAGCTAGCTTGGCGGATGGGCAGAGGGAGGGCATTCCAGGCCCGGGGGATGACGTGGGCAAGGGGGTCGATGGCGGGACAGGCGAGAGCGAGGTACAGTGAGGAGATTAGTGGTGGAGGAGCGGAGGGTGCGGGCTGGGCAGTAGAAGGAGAGAAGGGAGGTGAGGTAGGAGGGGGCGAGGTGATGGACAGCCTTGAAGCCCAGGGTGAGGAGTTTCTGCTTGATGCGCAGATTGATCGGTAGCCATTGGAGGTTTTTGAGGAGGGGAGTAATATGTCCAGAGCGTTTCTGGACAAAGACAATCCGGGCAGCAGCATGAGCTAGATAGATTGGGATGAGTTGGCGGGGGCCTAGGCGGGGAGAGTGGGAAGAGGGGTGGTGATGAGAAAGGAGAACTGGAATGGGGTGGGGGCTGGAGGAGGGGAGTAAGGGGGCTGGGAGGGAGGACTTGAGGGTTGGCGCTGGTACAGAGGGATCCTGGGGAGGGGGAAAGGGGAAGGGGCGGGGTGGGGAAAAGGGAGGGAAAAAGCTGGGTAGGAGGGGGAAGAGGAAGATGAGGAATGGAAATGGCAGTTGGGAGCAAAGGAATTGATAGTTCATGGTGAGGTCAGCAGGGTAAATGACAGCACAGCGGGAGGTTAACAATTGAAATGCAGAAGCAAAAACATAGTAACAATGATAGAAGTACGAGATGGCATCACAGAGGGTAGTTAACAATTAACATGCTATGGAAATAATAAAATAGGCAGATGATAATGTCATAAAGAGCAGATAACTACTATGCTTAGCTTAAGCGCTTAGTACAGTGCTCTGCACATAGTAAGCGCACATTAAATACGATTGATGATACTATGTGATGGCAAAAAATAAGAAGATGATGGCATCGCAGACAGCAGTTAAAAATTGATATACGATGGCAGTAAAATAAGCAGGTGGTGACATCATCAAGAGTCGTTAGCAGTTAACATTCGGTGGGAATAATAAAATAAGCAGACGATGACATCGCATAGAGCAGTTAACAATTAACATGCAGAAGCGACCATGATTTATCCATAGGTCAGTCAAAACAGGTCAAAGAGGTTAATGGCCAGCAGAATCCCGGGGCTCTTGACAAACTTGTCTCGAGGTGGAGGAGGATGTAGTCCTATGGATGGCAGCTCTGGAGTAGGGTGGAACTGTTAAGGGGGGATCAGGGAGCGGAAATGCCTGGGGAGAGGAGTGAACGGCCAAATAGCATGGGAAGGCTGACTAGGTGCGAATGAGGTTGTCGTTAAAGTAACTTGGTGATAACAAGGGTCTTTTTACCGGGGTACAGGAGGCGGGGGGGCGGGGGGGAATCAGTCAGGTCCGGATCGGGAAGCGGGGAGTGGGGGCTCCTCAAGGATGGTCGCTTAAGCGGTGTGGGGGGTGGTGGAATCAGGGGGACACAATGACTCACGGACGAGCAAGGGGATATAATGATTCGTGGACGAGCAACGGGATACAGAAAACCGTGAACAAGTAGGGGGACACAATGTCCCGTGATCCCAGTTGGCTACTTGGACAGAGTGGAGGTGGCTTCTACGGGGTGAGTGTAGGGATGACAGGGGGGTGGGAGCCCAGTCCAAGGGCCTCGGAGTAGTCGGTCGTGGATGCAGATGCCCGAGTCGGGGGCCGCCAGGAGCCCGGCCGCGGGCCATAAGCTCCCGATAGCAGGCTGCTGGGGACGGACAGACGGATGGAGGGAGGGTGGGGGAGCCCCGGCTCTCCCGGCGGCATCCGGAGGACAGGATCTTTCCGGGAGCAGCGGGGCCACGCGGTGTGATGGTGGGCGGGCGGCGGGCCTCTCGGGAAAGGAGTCCCGGGCTTCTATGGCGGATCTCTGCGGAGAGGATCTTACCGGGAGCAGCAGGGCCACGCGGTGTGATGGCGGGTGGGCCTTTCGGGAACGGAATCCCGGGTTTCTATGGCGGCGCTCTGGGGAGAGGATCCTTCCGGGAGCAGCAAGGCCGCGCGGTGTGATTATGGGCCGACTCCTCGGGAACGGGATCCCGGGCTTCTATGGCGGCGCTTTGGGAAAGAAAGAAGACGTGACTATCTGGAGAGCCTCCCGGCTACTTGCGACAGAGTGAACGGGGCGGGGGGGGGGGGTTGTGCCCTGTCCCCTTTTAGAAGTTTCGCCGACAATCTGGGGGCGGAGGAATGAAGACACGACCCGAATCCAGGGGAGACCAGCAAATCCCACCTCGGGCCGGACCTGGTGAGTCTGAGCCGGGAGCTCGTTATGGGCAGGGAATATGTCTGCTTATTCTGTTGTATTATAGTCTCCCAATCGCTTAGTGCAGGGTTCTGCGCATAGTAAGCGCTCAGTAAATATCATTGAATGAGTGAAAAGAGGTTGTGGGGAGAAGAAGGTGTTCACCGTGGGAAATTCATGGGAAACAAATGATAATATTAGGAGGGCACTGAAGAGATTAAGAGAGTTGTAATCTTACACAACCACCCCAGTCCAATAGAAGCCTTACTGAAGGTCCGTCTCCTCCAAGAGGCCTTCCCTGAATAAGCCCTCTTTTCCTCTTCTCCCACCTCTTCTGCGTCACCCTGATTTGTTCCTTTTACTCGCCCCACCCTCAGTCCCGCAGTACTTATGTATATACCCCTAATTCATTTATTTATATTAATGTCTGTCTCCCACTCTAGATTGTGAGCTCGTTGTGGGCAGGGAATGTGTCTATCAAAGTTTGGCAATGTAGTCTCCCAAGGGCTTAATTCAGTGTTTGCACATAGTAAGAGCTCAATAAATATGGTTGATTGATCGACTTGATGCACTGGAGGCATTCCAGACCGGTGGAATGGTGTGAGCTAGTGGTCACTGAGCAGCATGGCTGGAATCTGGGGGTCAAAACGACGTGGGTATAGGACGAATTTCGGAGTGGATGGCCTTGGGCAAGTTGCTTCATTTCTCTGGGCCTCCTTTCTCCTGTTGTCCCTCCTACTTAGTCTGTGAGCCCCATGTGTGACACCTGTCTGCTCTGTGACCTTGGACAAATCACTTAACTTCTCTGTGCCTCAGTTACCTCATCTGTAAAATGGGGATTAAGACTGTGAGCCCCACGTGGGACAACCTGATTACCTTGTATCTACCCCAGTGCTTGGAACAGTACGTGGCTCATAGTATGTGCTTAACGAAGACCTTATTATTATCATTATTATTAGGTAACTGAGGCACAGAGCAGTGATGGGATAGGAAAGAATCGGAGGGTGTGGTGGTGGTGAAGTCAAGACCTAGTTATGATTCTTACTTCCTGTATTCATTCAGAATTTACAATGGGCTATAACACTATTGAAAACGCTGAGGTTGATATGGGAGACTGTAAGCTTGTCGACTGACTAATCCTATTGTGGGCAGGAAATGTGTCGGTTATATTGCCATAAAAGTGATTCAAGCAGCTCAGCCCTGCTAAGAGACAGGTGCTTAGGTAGGTCTAGTTTCCAGTGCTTCGTTCAGTGCTTTGGCACACGCTCCCTTCTCTCATTCCTTCCTTCCTTCATTCAATCGTATTTATTGAGCGCTTATTGTGTGCAGAGCACTGTACTCCTTCTACAGCCCAGCCTGAACACTCCAATCTTCTGTCGCTAACCTTCTCACCGTGCCTCTATATCGCCTGTCCCGCTTTCAACCTCTGGCCCACGTCCTACCTCTGGCCCGGAATACCCTCCCTCCTCAACTCTGCCAAAAGATCACACTTCCCCCCTTCAAAGCCCTACTGAAGGCACAGCTCCTCCAAGAGGCCTTCCCAGACTAGCCCCCCCTTTCCTCAGCTCCCCCTCCTGTCCATATCACCTCAACCCACTCCCTTTGCTCTTTCCCACCTCCCCACCCCACAGCACTTATTTATGTACATATGTATAATTCTTTTTATTTATATTGATACCTGTTTACTTGTTTTGATGTCTGTCTTGCCCCTTCTAGACTGTAAGCCCTGTGTGGGCAGGGATTGGCTCTATTGCTGAATTGTACTTTCCAAGCGCTTAGTACAGTGCTCTACACACAGTAAGTGCTCGATAAATTCGATTGAATGAATGAATATTTCACTCTCCCTAGCAATTAGTCCAGTGCTCTGCATACAGTAAGCACTCAATAAGTACAATTCATTCATTCATTCATTCAACCGTATTTATTGAGCGCTTACTGTGTGCAGAGCATTGTACTAATGGCTTCCCGAAGTACAGTTCAGCAATAGAGACAATCCAACAGAATAAGCGTGGCTCATTGGAAAGAGCACGAGTTTGGGAGTCAGAGGTCATGGGTTCTAACCCCAGCTCCACCACTTGTCAGCTGTGTGACTTTGGGCAAGTCGCTTTACTTCTCTGAGCCTCAGTTACCACATATGTAAAATGGAATTAAGACTGTGAGCCCCACGTGGGACAGCCTGATCACCTTGTATGCCCCCAGAGCGTAGATCAGTGCTTCACATATAGTAAGCACTTACCAAATGCCATCATTTTTTAAATCCTTGCCCATAACTGGCTCACAGTCTAGAATGGGCGAGACAGTCCTCAATACAAGTAAACAGGCATAAGTTACCTTCATCATAAATAAATAGAATTATACATATAAACATAATATTAATAAAAATAAATAGAATTAGTATAAATACGTACACATATACACAGGTGTTGTGGGGCGGGAGCAAAGGGAATGAGTCAGGGCAATGAGGAGGGGAGAGGGAGCAGAGGAACATGGGGGCTTAATCCGGGAAGGCCTCCTGGAGGAGGTGAGCTTTCAATAGGTTTTTAAAGGGGGGAAGTATGCTAGTTTGGTGGATTTGAGGAGGGAGGGCGTTCCAGGTCAAAGGAATTGATTGACTCACTGACGGAGAATGAACAGATAGGACACAGTCCCTGACCTACATGGGGCTTCCAGGCCAACAGGTGGGGAGAGCAAATAAAACCTCCCCGTGTAACATAGAAATCCTAAGCACCAAGGGAATAGGTGACTTGCCCAAGGTCTCAGGACACTAGCAGTGCAGAGATCAGATCCCATATCTACTGACTAACAAGTCCGTGCCCTTTCCACTAGGACACCCTTCTGCGCACCGGACTAGCAGACAATGAACC